>NC_067494.1:7731056-7995388 GCF_947179515.1 Apodemus sylvaticus | reverse complement strand
CTAAGATCAAGAATTGACAAATGGGACCTCATAAAATTACAAAGTTTCTTTAAGGCAAAGGACACTGTTAAAAGGACAAAATGGCAACCATCAAATTGGGAAAGGATATTCACCAACCCTACATCTGATAGAGGGCTAATATCCAATATATACAAAGAACTCAAGAAGTTGGACACCAGAGAACCAAATAACCCTATTAAAAAATGGGGTACAGGTCTAAACAAAGAATTCTCACCTGAAGAAATTCGGATGGCTGAGAGGCACCTTAAGAAGTGCTCAACATAATTAGTCATTAGGGAAATGCAAATCAAAACAACCCTGAGATTTCACCTTACACCAGTCAGAATGGCTAAGGTCAAAAACTCAGAAGACAGCAGGTGTTGGCGAGGATGTGGAGGAAGAAGAACACTCCTCCACTGCTGGTGGGGCTGTAAGATGGTACAACCAGTTTGGAAATTAGTCTGGCGGTTCCTCAGAAAATTGGACATGACACTTCCAGAGGACCCTGTTATACCTCTCCTGGGCATATACCCAAAGGATTCCCCAGCATGCAATAAAGACACATGCTCCATTATGTTCATAGCAGCCTTATTTATAATAGCCCGAAGCTGAAAAGAACCCAGATGCCCCTCAAAGGAGGAATGGATAGAGAAAATGTGGTATATATACACAATGGAATACTACTCAGCAATTAGAAACAATGAATTCACAAAATTTTTAGGCAAATGGTTTGATCTGGAAAATATCATCCTAAGTGAGGTAACCCACTCACAAAAGAATACACATGGAATGTAATCTCTGATAAGTGGATATTAATTAGCTCAGAAGCCCTGAATACCCAAGGCACAAATAGCATAACAAATGACTCCCATGAAGAAGTATGGAGAGGGTCCTGATCCTGGAAAGGATTGATCTAGCATTGGAGGGGAATATAAGGACAGAGAAGAAAAGGAGGGAGGTAATAGGAGAATGGGTGGAGAGAAGAAGGTTTATGGGACATATGGGGAGGGGGATCCAGAAAAGGGGAAAACATTTGGAATGTAAACAAAGAATATAGAAAATAAAAATATTAATAAAAAAATGATGGTCTGGAAAAAATTCTACAAATGCCTGGGCCAGTTCCACATATCAAAGAACTGCCCTTCATATAATGTCAGTAGTGCCACGATTGGGAGTTCCTGTGCTAACCTGAAGTCCTGGTGCTTACCTTTAAGCCCACTGACTTGGAAGGAGGATCACAAGTTTGAAGCTACTCTGAACTAATAGTGAAACTACTATCTTTAAAGGGGACTGAGGATGGGGGAGGGAAATTATAAGTTAAAACAAGAATGCTCCAAGTGTGAGCCTCACTCCAACAGTCTTGGCATCCCCTGGGAACTTGTAGGAAAGGACACTCTCCCTCCACAGATAGACAAAATGGCAGATTTGGGCGGAGACTCAGCACTCTCGGGTTTAGTAGGTTTTCTAAGTAATTGTGATGCAGCTCTAGTTTTGGGAAGAGATGCTAAACCAGCTCTCTAAAGAGACTGCCACCCAGGAGGAACCTTATCACTGCTGAGAGTGGGGACCTTTAGTGCCATATGAAGTTAATCTTGCCTTACACACTCTTTGTATGTTAAGCTTCTCCTTAAGTTTACCTCCCAAAGGCCATACTCTTAAGAATGGAACGATCTGCCTCACCAAAATGATTCTCACGTGAAAATTTGCCCCAGACTTATCTACCCTCAAGCGATGACATTTGACTAAAACCAACCTCAATGTAAATTACATTGTACCCAGTCTTGACGTGTAAAGACATTGTGACCCAACCTAATACTATAGCAAATGAGTCTCAACCAATCACAGCATTCATGGCCAGCCAGGGCTATTGACTGATCAGACGATGTTCCTCTTAAAGTCAACCTTGAGGACAGCCAAGGTTGCTCCTGAATACGACTCCCTTCTCTCCCTACATATGGTGGGTGGACATTTTGGACTATCTTTTTTCTGGACTGTTACCTTCTACCAAAAAGTTATCCTTGCCAAAGTAAATTTTATTCTCATGGTCTTTATCTTTCATTTTCTTATAATTTAAGTGTTTGCAAAATAAAGTAGGTTTGAAAAATAGGGCACAGATTAAAATCTAGTCCAAATCACAGAATAATAATTTTATTCTAAGTTCAATACAAATGCTATAAAATCCCCTCACAGGCACCTTGACACTGCCTGAAGGGCCAGGACCCAGAGGCTGGATAGCCCGGAAACCTAAGATAGAACCAAATTCCACTGGAGAGAGAAAGAAAAGGGGGTGTGTTCAATGAAAAAAATGATTCCTAATGATATTCTGCTGTACTCATAGAGTGGTATCTAGCCCAATTGTTATCAGAGAGGCTTTATTCAGCAGCTGATGTTAACAAGTGCAGACATACATAGCCAAACACTGGCTTCCTTCAGAAGAGGGGGAGGAAGGATTGTAGAAGGGGTCAAGGACACCACAAGAAAACAGGATAGAAGCAACTCTCCTGGCCTCACAGGGGCTCCCAGAGCCTGATCCGACAATCACAGAGCCTACATGGATCTCACCTAGGTCCTTTGTGCATGTTACGGTTGTGTAGCCGGATCTTGTGGCTCTCCTAACAGCGGGAACAAGGGCTGTCTCTGACTCTTTTGCCTGCTTTGGGGACTCTATCCTCATACTAGTTTTCCTCTTCAGCCTGAATATAAGGGGAGCTTCCTAGTCTTATTGCAACTTGACATGTTTGGCTGATATCCCTGGAAGGCCTGCCCAGAAACAGTGAAGGAATGAAAATGTAGGAGAGGGGAGGCAGGGAGGAGATGGATTGGAGGAGACGGGTTATGGAACTACAGTTGGGATATAATGTGTGAGGGAATAAATTTATTTAATCCCCTTACTTCCTCCTCAGAACAGAATCATTCCTGGACATAGAGGTAATTAGACTATGGCAAGACTGGGAGAAGCAGTAAACATTAGGAACACCTTTTACTCCTTTGCTCAAAACTGCTGCACAGTTTCTTTAGTGGATGCTGTTCTCTGCCTCTGATAAATGTTTGACAGGTCCACACCTTCATATTAAGACAAGCTGAAGTCTCAGCTCACACACTCAATGTGTGTGCACATGTACCCATCAAAAATGCTGTATTTATTTGTAGGGAGACATATCTTCCCCTTCTGTACAACTCACATGAAAGGAAGATATTTGTTAGCTATAGATTTTTCTCTCTGTGTCATTCTGCTTCTCCCACAGTTGCTGACTATATTTCATCCACCAGGTTTGGGGTGCAGGTGAGGGAGCATGCTCTTGGGGTGTGATGGATGGTTCCAGGGGGCTCCTCCTCTCAATGGGGAATTACTTAGGTTTAGCACATGTCATTCTGTAATGGGAAACGGACCCAGTTCCAATTACCACAGTTCCTGTGGTCCTAATGCTCCAGCGGTCCATCTAAGAGGAGATGTGGCCCGTGCTACATTCCACAAACACCAGACAAAGCACTCCACAAAGCACAAATACACAAAACACAAATACACAAAGCACTCCACTGTGGCTCCTCTCTCTCTTCTGCCAACATGGCTGTCCTCTGGCCATGGGAAACTCTTTATGTATCCTTTTCTTGACAAACTGTGAGCTCACAGGAGTGTCTTGGCACAGCCATCTTGGTTCTTCACAGGACAGTACAACTCCCTCAGCCTTAACTTAAGCACCCAGGCACTTTCTCTGAGCAGGTCCCTTTCTAACTAAACTGGGCTGCATATCAGTTATCACGTCTCTTTCCTTAGAGAAGGGAAATTCCACTCCTCCATCTTCTGGCCCTTTATCCTATGTTTGGAGATGGAGTAAGTTCAAAACTGTGAACACAATGGGACTGAAGAGCTGGGACAAGACGCTAAGAGTACTTGCTGCTCTTGCAAAGGACCTAGGTTCAGTTCTCAGCACCCACGTGAGGTAGTTCACGGCTGCTTAAGACTCCAGTTCAAAGGGATCCAGCACCACCTTTTGTTTTTGTGGCCACGGACATGCATGTTACACACACACACACACACACACACATATACACACACATACATGCATGCATGCACACATGCACATATGCACACATACACATACATATATAAAATAAAAATAATGTTTTTTAAGTCTGTACCTATGTCTCTAATATTTCCACAGCATTTTGTCATTTCTCGTAAGGTTTATTCCATTTTCATTTCTGGATCACATACCTATTGTTTTGAGGTTTTACCTAAAATAAAGCAAGACCTATCCTATTCTTACTGCTTTATTCAGATACACAGATGGAGGAAACTTAAGAATATCAAATAAGGAAATGAATGCTAAGGTAACAAAGAAGAAGCATGTGCCACAGCTCCTCCCACAGTTGCCATATATCTACTCATCATCCACCTTGACTAAACACAGGATTACTTTCTTATTAAACTTTAATTTTCATTAGGGAAGAAAAATGCATTGGCTTAGATCTCTATGAACTAGGTCAGGCAAGCCAATTGATGATGCTATCTATTGTGAGGTATTATAATAGGAAAGGAAACATTTCTTTTTGTACATGTTTTGTCTTACCATGATGTTTTCAAATGAGGATCTGAAGGACAGAAACTTTAAAACCAAACAGCAGTCCCATAAATTTTACTTTCCACACTTCAGATGTTCTTTGACTATCTCCCCCCCATCAACTGGAAAAGTATGCATAGGGTGTCTAGCTCTGGCACCTGTAAAACCCCCTCACTGTTTGCCTTAGGAAGGCCCTAGAACACTGCTCTACAGACCTGCCATAGCAGTATCTGGGGAAGGACCTCAGACAGGGGTCATCTGCCCTTGCTTCTGGTCTTTTGAAAGGCACGTGCCCTTTCCGTGACCCTAGGCCCTTGCTTCTCCTAACATGCATCTTCCATAAAATGTAGATGATTGCCAAATAACTTTCCCCAGTCCTGATACGTTACAATTCTGGGCGTATTAAAAAACGCTCTGCTCTACCAGGCGGTGGTGCACACCTTTAATCCCAGCACTTGGGAGGCAGAGGCAGGAGGATTTCTGAGTCCGAGGCCAGCCTGGTCTACAGAGTGAATTCTAGGACAGCCAGGGCTACACAGAGAAACCCTGTCTCAAAAGCCAAAAACCCAAAAACAAAACAAAACAAAACAAAACAAACAAACAAACAAACAAAAAAAGCCGCTCTGCTCTGTGAAGAAAGGAGACAAGGAACTGCAGAGAACAGAGAATGTATCTGACTCACCTCACTTCTTTTTTTTTAATTTGATATAATTTATTTACATTTCAAATGATTTCCCCTTTTCTAGCCCCCCCCACTCCCCGAAAGTCCCGTAAGCCCCCTTCTCTTCCCCTGTCCTCACTTCTTTTATTCATCCCTTCCCGTCACATTTTGCCTGCAATTTCACGGCAAATGACCTAGGGGGCGCTCAGCATCAGTGCAGCTTTGCTTGCTAATTCCCAAAGAATCTTAGCTTTTATTTTTGCGTATATTGAAGTCTGATAAATCCGAAGCATTTCTGTGGCTACTGAGTGTTTCGTCTTGGAGCACCAAGCTAGCCAATGAAGTGGAGAAAATTACATCAGCGCATTAATAAACGTGCATTTTCAACGAGCCTTCAGTTCATTATCCTGAACTGCAAATAACTGATCCTTAAGCATTTGAGATGTACAATCTGCAGTCGTACAGCATAGGAATGCCTGGGTGCTAAATTATCTACATGGAACACATGTACGATCATTTTTGGATTCAAAAGTGCCTTACATATTGCCAGAAAAAAAGTACAGCAGCAAAATAGAATATAAAAGCTCCAGCATCTAGGAGATTGTCCTTCCTAGCTCACGCACAGCACTGCATATATGTGTGCAGTAGCAGTTTTGTAATGCTGTGGTATACTGTACTTTGCCTTTTTTTCATTAAAAAAAAATTAAATATTGTGATTAACCGAAGGCGTTGTTAGGAGACAGAGAAAATTAACATCATTATTCAAATCATTCCTTTGGTTAATGATGGAATAAGACATCTAAAAAGATTTCTATGAATAATAATTCTTCCCATGAAGAGGACTGAAATTCACTAGGAATGAAATGTTCTTAGGAGCTAATACGGGTTTTATTGAGATTACATTTGTGTTACTGGTGCTGCAGTACCCATCAGATACTGAGGCAGTTATTTCGGTGATGACTTACGTTCTTTGAGACAATTAAAAGTGACAGGATGCAGGGACTTATCACATCATCCCTATAAGACCATAGATACAATGAGGACAGGCTCTTATTTGTCTATGCATCTGAAGCCCTCCTGGGGGTTGACTCTAGGATAAGAGACTGTGCTGAACAATAGACATTATCCTAATTGAATAGCAGAATTATCTGAAATTTTGTAAATTGGACAGAATTTTCTTTCTTTTCCTTGATATTATTATGTGATTGCTTCCTGAACCAGAAGGAGAAAACGAAGAGGGCTGAAATACCCAATTAAAAGTGTTCAACAGGGATTTTCACCTCCCCTGGCTCAGGTCTGTAGTGCACTGTCAAGGACAAACACAGCAGTAGTGGAGATGATTGCAAATCCTTCCTCCTTCCTGTTCACCCCCCACCCCCCAGGCAGGGTGCCAGGAGGCTCCTCCTCCTCCATGACATCTTGCTGGTCTTCAACTCTTCTGCTCAGAGACTGAGAGCTGGGACTTAGTTACTTCCCAGCATACCTATACCTGTTGGGCTCACTTGGCTAGCCTGTGTCTTCCTTATATTAACTCTGCATTTCTTTTAGACAGGACCCTACGCTGTCTGGTCTGATGCCCTGGGCACACATGGAGCAGAGGGAAGCCTTGTCTGGACTCAGCGGGAGAGGATGAACGGGATGAGGATGGGTAGTGGTTTGAGACTCTCCTCCTTTTTTAAGAATTATGTACTTACTTTGTGTATATGAGTACAGTGTAGCTGTCTTCAGACACACCAGAAGAGGGCATCAGATTCCATTACAGACAGTTGTGAGCCCTCATGTGGTTGCTGGGAATTGAATCCAGGACCTCTGGAAAAACAGTCAGTGCACTTAACCACTGAGCCATCTCTCCAGCCCCTTGAGATCCTTTTATACAGTGCATCATGGTGACCCCCCCATCATAAAATTATTTTTGTTGCTATTTCATAACTGTAATCTTGCTACTGTTGTAGATCATAATGTGATTAGCTTTTTGTACATAAGAGCTTTGTCAAAGGTTGAGATCTGCTGTACTGGGGTAATTATAGCAGGAAGTGCTGAAATACAGGATTAAGTAAGAGAGTACTCATTTGCTGATTACTAGCTTTATGACGTTGGTTAAAGTCTCCAAGTCTTTGATTTTTTAATCATCATGCTCCACTATGTTCATATTCGCCATATTTATAATAGCCAGAAGCTGGAAAGAACCCAGATGTCCCTCAACAGAGGAATGGATATAGAAAACATGGTACATTTACACAATGGAGTACTACTCAGCTATTATAAACAATGACTTCATGAAAATCGCAGACAAATGAACGGAACTTGAAAATATCATCCCAAGTGAGGTAACCCAGTCACAAAAGAACACACACTGTGCGCACTCACTGATAAGTGGATATTAGCCCAAAAGTTTGGAATACCCAAGATACAATTCACAAGCCATATGAAGCCCAGTGCTTCTTAGAAGGGGGAACAAAATACTCACAGGAGGAAATATGGAGACAAGATGTGGAGCAGAGACTGAAGGAAAGGCCATCCAGAGCCTGTCCCGCCTGAGGACTCATCCCATACACAGTTACCAAACCTGGATGCTATTGTGGATACCTGCTAACAGGAGCCTGATACAGCTGTCTCCTGAGAGAATCTGCCATAGCCTGAAAAATACAGAGGTGGGGGCTCCCAGCAAACCATTATACTGAGCACAGGGTCCCCAGTGGAGGAGTTGGAGAAAGGACAGAAGGATCTGAGGGATTTGCCATCCCATGGGGGAAGCAACAGAATTAACCGGCCAGATCCCCAGAGCTCCTAGGGATTGGACCACCAACCAAAGAGTACACAGGAGGGACCCATGGCTCTAGCTGCATATGTGGCAGAAGATAGCCTTGTTGGACATCAGTGGGAGGAGCGGTCCTTTGGCCTGAGGATGTTTGATGCCCCAGTGTAGGGGAATGCCAGGGCAGGAAGGCAGGAGGGGGGAGGAGCACCCTCATAGAGGCTGGTGGAAGGGGGATGGGATAAGGGGTTTCCAAAGAGGAGACTTGGACAGGAGAAAACATTTGAGAAGAAAATATCCAATTTAATAAGAAAGAAAGAAAGAAAGAAAGAAAGAAAGAAAGAAAGAAAGAAAGAAAGAAAGAAAGAAAGAAAGAAAGAAAGAAAGAAAGAAAGGAAGGAAGAAAGGAAGAAAGGAAGGAAGGAAGGAAGGAAGGAAGGAAGGAAGGAAGAAAGAAAGAAAGAAAGAAAGAAAGAAAGAAAGAAAGACAGAGAGAGAAAGAAAGAGAAAGAAAGAGGGAGGAAGGAAAGAAAGAAAGAAAGAGGGAGGGAGGAAGGAAGGAAAGAAAGAAAGAAAGAAAGAAAGAAAGAAAGAAAGAAAGAAAGAAAGAAAGAAAGAAAGAAAGGAAGGAAGGAAGAAAGAAAGGAAGGAAGGAAGGAAGGAAGGAAGGAAGAAAGAAAGAAAGAAAGAAAGAAAGAAAGAAAGAAAGAAAGAAAGAAAGAAAGAAAGAAAGAAAGAAAGAAAGAAAGAAAGAAAAATGAATTGGAAGATGATTTGGAAAAGGCAGCAGAACTTCATGAACGGCACTGTTGAGTTTCCTCAGCCTTCTATTCCCAAGAAACCAATGAGAAGGCATCCAGATGCTGAGATTTCTGGCATCTTTATCTTGGACTTCTCAGCAGTCCAAGCATTAAGGACTAAGTTCCTGTTGTTTTTAAAGTACCCAGTAAGAAGTATTTTATGGTAACTGTGTTGCGGTCCAGTTGGGGTTCCACATCCTCTGCTTCCTGGCACCCATGTGTCCGGATGTACCTGCAGGGCACGCTAGAATGCAGGATCCCATCCTGCTGGGAGTGAGCTGTGGGGAAGGAAGATCTTAGTGTTACAGCTCTTCCCTGACAATCTTCAGTGAGACAGCCCT
The DNA here is from genome assembly GCF_947179515.1 of Apodemus sylvaticus. Lineage (NCBI taxonomy): Eukaryota > Metazoa > Chordata > Mammalia > Rodentia > Muridae > Apodemus > Apodemus sylvaticus. The sequence continues at coordinate 7,986,269 of NC_067494.1, read as the reverse complement.
TGAGACTATCTTAGCTGGTGCGTTTACCTGTATGTGAGGTAGGCTTGTGCACATTTATTCAGGGTGAACTAGGGGTATATATGGACCTTAGAGAGAGGGAGAGGGTTTTCAAGGTAAATGAAAATCATTGGCTACCGTTCAAAGTTTGGCGGATGCCTCATTTATATGGAGAGACAGTCTAGGAATCCCAGGTACTTGCTGGGTGGGTTTGAGACAGGCTAGGCTGACTCCATGACAGGCTTCAAATAGGCAACTCAGGACACTAGGCCTAAATCTCTGTTTCCAAAAACTGGGCAAGTCCAAGAAAGTCCAGAGTTCAGAAGCTGCCCCAACAGCTGGCCTGAGGCGAGGATGGAGGGTCAGCGGCAGTTTCCAGACTTCCCCAGTTACGGTTTCCAGTACCCCAGGCCCCAGCATTGGTTTTGGAAAGCCCCTAGACAAGGTCAGAGAAGGGGAAGATGGCTGGTAAAGGGAGTCCCCCAGCTCAGAGATGCTATCTGGTCACCGTAGACTTTGACTTTAGTTAGCTGGGTTTCCTCACAGTATTTAGTTATAATAGTGTGTTTTATTCCTGAAGCTTCTTGATGTGAGTCAGAATACATTTTATTAGTTCAGCTCGGGTCGGGTTTTAGGTTAATCGATGCCAAAAACATTCGATGGCAAGGTTTAGATATACAATCATCAGAACGGTTTGTATAAAAATTTAATACCCAAGACATAATCCACATATTAGTTGATGTCCAAGAGGAATGGAGGAGTGGTCCCTGGTTCTGGAAAGACTCAGTGCAGCAGTATAGGGGAATTTCAGAACAGGGAAGTGGGAAGGGTTGGATGGGGGAATAGGGGGAGGAAAGAGGGATTATGGGACTTTCGGGAAGTGGGGACCCAGAAATGGGGAAATCATTTGAAATGTAAATAAAAAAATATATCGAATAAAAAAATTAAGATTCTTCATGCATAACAATAATAACAGTAGGACAATCTATAAGGCTATTTGATTTCGACCTAGGACAAGGGACTGATGTGCATATTTTACATAATGAAGCAGACTGAGTCCCTGGGTTCTCCCAGCACATACCCCCAGCCCCTGCCTGGCATAACCTGCCCCCAACCCAGAACTTTTCAACTAAGGGTCTGGCTGCCCTTCCTTCCCAGAGGTTCTTCTCTATATAATCCAAGCATTTTCATCTCCCCCTCCCCCTCCCTTTCCCCCTCTCCCCTTCTTCCTTTTCTTCCCCTCTCTTCTTCTCCTCCTCCCTTTCCCCCTCCTTCTCTGCAAGTGTACACCCTTTCTCTCTTCCTCGCTACGCCCTGAGGACTTTCCTGGCCTCTTTCCTTGAAGCCCATTCAAGGGCAGCTTTTCAATAAACCTGGATTTAATATATTTTAATCTGGTTTGAATTGGCACATTTCACTAGGAGAGAAATAACCTATCAAAGGGATTAATTATCTACAGACCCTCCTGACAGGTAATGTTTTGACTGGTTATTTGCTACTGGAAGGGAAATGTACTCTAGTTGGAAACATTCAAGGTATTTTATACACTTTTTACATAACCAAAAATCGGGGTGTAGTATAACTGTGAGCAATCACACCACTCAAAAAAAAAAAAAAAAAAGATCAAATAAGTCTTTACAAACACCAAAAACTATCCTTAAAACTAGAAATATTAACAAGTTTGTGCTGGTAATGAGTAATCACTTTTTTAATTGGATACCAAGCAGTATTAAAGAAGGAATTACTAGGTATTGCCTTGGTGCTTAAATATTCGCCTTTTTGAAGAGTCTAAACAGCTTTGTAACGAAAAACAATGCTAACTAGAAGCAGAGTAGTTTTTTTTTTAAAAAAATACATACAAAGTGACTATTAAAAGATAACTTTAGAGCAGTCTAAAGACTCTCTTTTAAAAGGCTTCTTCAAGACTCAGAAGAGATTTTTCACAGTTGCAAAGAAGGATCAAAGCCCTTCACAGCCCAGTATGCAAATGTCTTCCACCCTTTGAGTAATTTAAATCGAAATTAAAGAGTAAGAATTGTTCAAAGCAAGCAATCACTCTGATTTTAAAAGTTAACACATTGCTTTTGTTTCCTTTGTCAAAACTATGGGCTTTCTAAACATACTTTAAATATCTTCCAAGTTTTCCAAGGCTTTTTGATGGCAGAAGAGTTGAAACCTAGCCTGCTCTTTTGGTAGAAAGAAACTCCAGAGAGGATTAATAAGTAGATATTCTAAAATACCCTGCAGGCATTTCTGAGATGGATAATTAAGAGTTCTTCAAAACTAAATCATACAAACAGACAATGGAACTCAGTTTCCAAACATGAAATGGGTCTATTACCTGAGTATGAACCCACTCGCTGGCAGCGGCTCCCCAGAAAGCAATCATCTCACCGGGATGGGTGCACATAACGCTGTTTCTTATAGTTCATGATTTAGCAAACTTGGGATCAAATTTTGTTTTGAAAACAGGTAAGCGTTAGATTAGCTTTAATAATATAGATCACTTAACCTGTACAATTTTAATTCTGTATTTTTACTCCTATTTTCATTTTATAAACCAAATTGATTCTTATCTAAAGAGACCTAGTATGGAAACATACTCCATATTAAGAACTCACAGATTCTCCCCCATGCAGTGATGCTGACGGAATTGGGAACTTATCAAATATGCAACTATGTGCCCAAAGGAAAATTTATAGTTGATCAAATAAATCTGCAAAGGAAAAGAAGAAAGGAAAAGAAAAAAAAGAAAAAGCAGTGGGAGTTTGAAACGGTAAAATCGCTGGAGTATTAATAAAATCACTGATCAAAAAATTGCCATTAGATAATGCTGACGTGCAGATGCAGGAAAATAAAACTACCCCATTCTGAGGTCATGGCAAACACTTCACAAGTAATTCTGCATGATATTACAGATCCACCACAAAGATGCCGCCTGGGAGTCAGCATGGTTTGTAACTGACAGATGGCTAACCTTTAAGTTCTTTGTCAAGCTATGACATAAACCATGAGCCTGAGTGGGGAGGGTCAACAACCATCTTAAAAAGGTCAATTGTGCAGTTTTTATGACCTGACTTTGATCCTCGGGACCGACATGGTAGAAGAGAGAATTGATTCCTCCTGAAAGCTGACATCCGACTTCCACACAAGAGCTAGGGTATGTGCACACCCCCACGATAACTGAAAACAACAGCAATCGTCTGTAAGTGTGTCTAATGCCGGTCGTTGCACATTTATTCTGCACCACCACATTCTGAGCACAAGTTGCATGTCCTCTAACAGATGAGGAACCAGAATCACAGAGAGGGTTCATTCAGTACTTATTCAAAGTCTCTTTCTTCCCCGAGGGCACGGGGATGCCACGATAAATCCAGGCATCCTGACTCGGAAGTCTAAATATTAATCTTCACACTACATTGTAGGAGCTAATTTTACAGACCTGACTAGGCAATTACATCTGTTGTGTGCTCATTATTTGGTCAAATACTAGTCTGTTGTTGTGAAGGTGTTTTTAAAGGATGTGATTGTCATTCAAGCCATTAAATCTTAAGTAATTTCACCCATTATTCCCATACTGTATGTAGATCTCCCTAGCCAGTTGAAGGCCTTGCAAACAAAAACCAAGAATTCCCCAGAAGAAATGACTCTGCCTCAAGTTTGCAACAGAGAAGCTCTGTTCAAATTTTCAGACTGCAGTTGTTTCCATTTCTGCTTAGAACCTTGGCTAATACATGTATATTTGTATAACCTAGGGATTATATTATATAACATTATTTTCTTTAATCCTTTATCATTTAGTTCCTGAATATGCCTTAAACAGCACAATAGCTGGACAGCTATCTCTCTTGCTATGCTATTATAATCATCTTTTCTACTGATGACCCCGAATTATTACTTACTACTTACTATGTCTCATCTGGGCTGCTCTTAACTCCAATTGGCCAGTCCACTTGTCTTCTTGACACCTGACCCATCGTAGCTTCCTATTTCCTGCCTGCATGGTCTTCTCCTGTCTTCCTTTTTGTTGCCGCCCTCCAACCATCAGTCCAGGAAATCTAAACTCTACCTTAGTCAGGGTCTCTATTCCTGTACAAATACCATGACCAAGAAGCAAGTTGGGGAGGAAAGGGTTTATTGACCTTACACTTCCACACAGCTGTTCATCACTAGAGGAAGTCAGGACTGGAACTCAAGCAGGTGAGGAAGCAGGAGCCGATGCAGAGGCCATGGAGGGATGTTTCTTACTGGCTTGCTTCCCCTGGCTTGCTCAGTCTGCTCTCTTATAGAACCCAAGAGCACCAGCCCAGGGATGGCACCACCCACCATGGGCCTTCCAACCTTGATCACTGAGAAAATGCCCCACAGCTGGATCTCATGGAGGCACTTCCCCAACTGAAGCTCCTTTCTCTGTGTTAACTCCAGCCTGTGTCAAGTTGACACACAAAACCAGCTAGTACAATTGACCCCTTGTCAACTTGACATACAAACACATCACTATTAAGCCTCAACCCTTACTTTCTTATTCATCCCCAAGATCTAAATAACTTTAAAAGTCCCACAGTCTTTACATATTAAAAGTTCAATCCGTTTAAAATATCCAATATCTTTTAAAATTCAAAGTCTTTTAAAAATTCTAAGTCCCTTAACTGTGGTCTCCACTAAAATACTTTCTTCCTTCAAGAGGGAAAAATATCAGGGCACAGTCACAATCAAAAAGCAAAACTCAAACTCCAATGGTTCAATATCTGGGATCCAACTTACGATCTTCCAGGCTCCTCCAAGGGCTTGGGTTACTTGTCCAGTTCTGGTCTTTGTAGCACACACCTTGTCTTCTAGGCTCCAGCTGCCTGTACTCCACTGCTGCTGCTGTTCTTGGTGGTCATCTCATGGCACTGGCATCTCCAAAACACTGTTGTCTTCTGCTGTAACTAGGCTTCACCAATAGCCTCTCATAGGCTCTCTTCATGGTGCCAAGCCTCAACTCCTATGCATGACCCCTTCAGTCGTGGGCCATCAATTGCAACAAGGGTTGCACCTTCACCAATGGCCTTCCATGGCCTCTCACAGTGCTGAGCCTCAGCTGCTCTTCATGACCCCTTCATGCCTTCAAAACCAGTACCACCTGGGTGACTCTTACACAATACCAAGTCCAGCCACAGCACAAAGTACCACTGTGGCTATCTCTGGAACACAGCCTCTGTGCTCTCCGAAAACACTTCCCAGAAGATTTCACCTCAGTGATGCTGGTCTCTTTTTAATCACCGCTAATTTCTTTTTTTTTTTCCTGATACATTATTTTTTATTATTATTCGATATAATTTATTTACATTTCAAATGATTTCCCCTTTTCTAGCCCCCCCACTCCCCGAAAGTCCCGCAAACCCCCTTCTCTTCCCCTGTCCTCCCACCCACCCCTTCCCACTTCCCCGTTCTGGTTTTGCTGAATACTGTTTCACTGAGTCTTTCCAGAACCAGGGGCCACTCCTCCTTTCTTCTTGTACCTCATTTGATGTGTGGATTATGTTTTGGGTATTCCAGTTTTCTAGGTTAATATCCACTTATTAGTGAGTGCATACCATGATTCACCTTTTGAGTCTGCGTTACCTCACTTAGTATGATATTCTCTAGCTCCATCCATTTGCCTAAGAATTTCATGAATTCATTGTTTCTAATGGCTGAATAGTACTCCATTGTGTAGATATACCACATTTTTTGCATCCACTCTTCTGTTGAGGGATACCTGGGTTCTTTCCAGCATCTGGCAATTACAAATAGGACTGCTATGAACATAGTAGAACATGTATCCTTATTACATGGTGGGGAGTCTTCTGGGTATATGCCCAGGAGTGGTATAGCAGGATCTTCTGGAAGTAAGTTGCCCAGTTTTCGGAGGAACCGCCAGACTGATTTCCAGAGTGGTTGTACCAATTTGCAACCCCAGCAGCAGTGGAGGAGTGTTCCTCTTTCTCCACACCCTCTCCAACACCTGCTGTCTCCTGAATTTTTAATCTTAGCCATTCTGACTGGTGTAAGATGAAATCTTAGGGTTGTTTTGATTTGCATTTCCCTAATGACTAATGAAGTTGAGCATTTTTTAAGATGCTTCTCCGCCATCCGAAGTTCTTCAGGTGAGAATTCTTTGTTTAACTCTGTACCCCATTTTTTAATAGGGTTGTTTGGTTTTCTGGAGTCTAACTTCTTGAGTTCTTTATATATATTGGATATTAGCCCTCTATCTGATGTAGGATTGGTGAAGATCTTTTCCCAATTTGTTGGTTGCCGATCTGTCCTCTTGATGGTGTCCTTTGCCTTACAGAAACTTTGTAATTTTATGAGGTCCCATTTGTCAATTCTTGCTCTTAGAGCATACGCTATTGGTGTTCTGTTCAGAAACTTTCTCCCTGTACCGATGTCCTCAAGGGTCTTCCCCAGTTTCTTTTCTATTAGCTTCAGAGTGTCTGGCTTTATGTGGAGGTCCTTGATCCATTTGGATTTGAGCTTAGTACAAGGAGACAAGGATGGATCAATTCGCATTCTTCTGCATGCTGACCTCCAGTTGAACCAGCGCCATTTGTTGAAAAGGCTATCTTTTTTCCATTGGATGTTTTCAGCCTCTTTGTCGAGGATCAAGTGGCCATAGGTGTGTGGGTTCATTTCTGGATCTTCAATCCTGTTCCATTGATCCTCCTGCCTGTCACTGTACCAATACCATGCAGTTTTTAACACTATTGCTCTGTAGTATTGCTTGAGGTCAGGGATACTGATTCCCCCAGATTTCCTTTTGTTGCTGAGAATAGTTTTAGCTATCCTGGGTTTTTTGTTGTTCCAGAAGAATTTGATAATTGCTCTTTCTAACTCTGTGAAGAATTGAGTTGGGATTTTGATGGGTATTGCATTGAATCTGTATAGTGCTTTAGGCAAAATGGCCATTTTAACTATATTGATTCTACCGATCCATGAGCATGGGAGGTTTTCCCATTTTTTGAGGTCTTCTTCCATTTCCTTCTTCAGAGTCTTGAAGTTCTTGTCATACAGATCTTTCACATGTTTGGTAAGAGTCACCCCCAAGATACTTTATACTGTTTGTGGCTATTGTGAAGGGGGTCATTTCCCTAATTTCTTTCTCAGCCTGCTTATCCTTTGAGTATAGGAAGGCCACTGATTTGCTTGAGTTGATTTTATAACCTGCTACTTTGCTGAAGTTGTTTATCAGCTGTAGGAGCTCTCTAGTGGAGTTCTTTGGGTCACTTAGGTAGACGATCATGTCCTCTGCAAATAATGATAGTTTGACTTCTTCCTTTCCAATTTGTATCCCTTTGACCTCCTTATGTTGTCGAATTGCCCGAGCTAGTACCTCAAGTACAATATTGAAAAGATAAGGAGAAAGGGGGCAGCCTTGTCTGGTCCCTGATTTCAGTGGGATTGCTTCAAGTTTCTCTCCATTTAGTTTGATGCTGGCTACCGGTTTGCTGTATATTGCTTTTACTATGTTTAGGTATGGGCCTTGAATTCCTGTTCTCTCCAAGACTTTAAGCATGAAGGGATGCTGAATTTTGTCAAATGCTTTTTCAGCATCCAATGAAATGACCATGTGGTTTTGTTCTTTGAGTTTGTTTATGTAGTGGATTGTATTGATGGATTTCTGTATATTGAACCAACCCTGCATTCCCGGGATAAAGCCTACTTGATCATGGTGGATGATCGTTTTGATGTGTTCTTGGATTCGGTTGGCAAGAATTTTATTGAGTATTTTTGCATCGATGTTCATAAGGGAAATTGGTCTGAAGTTCTCTTTCTTTGTTGGATCTTTGTGTGGCTTTGGTATCAGCGTAATTGTGGCTTCGTAGAAGGAATTGGGTAGTGTTCCTTCTGTTTCTATTTTGTGGAATAGTTTGAAGAGTATTGGTGTTAACTCTTCTTTGAAGGTCTGGTAGAATTCTGCACTGAAGCCATCTGGTCCTGTGCTTTTTTTGGTTGGAAGACTTTCTATGACTCCTTCTATTTCTTTAGGCATTATGGGACTGTTTAGATGGTCTAGTTGATCCTGATTTAATTTTGGTATTTGGTATCTGTCAAGGAAATTGTCCATTTCCTCCAGATTCTCCAGTTGTGTTGAGTATAGGCTCTTGTAGTAGGATCTGATGATTTTTTGGATTTCCTCAGTTTCCGTTGTTATATCTCCCTTTTCATTTCTAAGTTTGTTAATTTGGATACTTTCTCTGTGCCCTTTGGTCATTCTGGCTAAGGGTTTATCTATCTTGTTGATTTTTTCAAAGAACCAGCTCCTGGTATTGTTGATTTTTTGTATGGTTCTCTTTGTTTCTACTTGATTGATTTCGGCCCTGAGTTTGATGATTTCCTGCCTTCTACTCCTCCTGGGCGAAATAGCTTCTTTTTGTTCTAGGGCTTTCAGGTGTGTCATTAAGCTGGTAATGTATGCTCTCTCCATTTTCTTTTTGGAGGCACTCAGGGCTATGAGTTTTCCTCTTAGCACTGCTTTCATTGTGTCCCATAGATTTGGGTATGTTGTGTTTTTATTTTCATTATGTTCTAAAAAGTCTTTAATTTCTTTCTTTATTTCTTCCTTGACCAAGGTATCATTGAGTAGAGTATTGTTCAGTTTCCACGTGTATGTGGGCTTTCTGTTGTTTCTGTTGCTATTGAAGACCACTTTTACTCCATAGTGATCAGATAGGAGGCATGGGATTAGTTCGATCTTCTTATATTTGTTGAGGTCTGTCTTGTGACCAATTATATGGTCGATTTTGGAGAAGGTACCATGAGGTACTGAGAAAAAGGTATATTCTTTTGTTTTAGGATAGAATGTTCTATATATATCTGTTAAATCTAATTGGTCCAAAGCTTCAATTAGTTTCATTGTGTCCCTGTTTAGTTTCTGTTTTCCTGATCGGTCCATTGAGGAAAGTGCAGTGTTGAAGTCACCCACAATTATTGTGTTAGGTGCAATGTGTGCTTTTAGTTTTAATAAAGTTTCTTTTACGAAAGAGGGTGCCCTTGCATTTGGGGCATAGATGTTCAGGATTGACAGTTCTTCTTTTTGTATTTTTCCTTTGACCAGCAAGAAGTGTCCCTCAGGGTCTCTTTTGATGACTTTGGGTTGAAAGTCAATTTTATCTGATATTAAAATGGCTACTCCAGCTTGTTTCCTGAGACCATTTGCTTGTAAAATTGTCTTCCAGCCTTTTACTCTAAGGTAGTGTTTGTCTTTGACCCTGAGGTGTGTTTCCTGTAAGCAGCAAAATGTAGGGTCCTGTTTACGTATCCATTCAGTTAGTCTGTGTCTTTTTATTGGGGCATTAAGTCCATTGATGTTAAGAGATATTAAGGAATAGTGATTGTTACTTCCTATCATTTTTGACGTTATTTTTTAAATTTGAATGCTTAACTTCTTTTGGGTTTGATGAAAGGTTACTATCTTGCTTTTTCCAGGGTGAAGTTTCCCTCCTCGTATTGGTGTTGTCCTCCTATTATCCTTTTTAGGGCCGGGTTTGTGGATAGATATTGGGTAAACTTGGTTTTGTCATGAAATATCTTAGTTTCTCCATCTATGGTGATTGAGAGTTTTGCTGGATATAGTAGTTTTGGTTGGCATTTGTGTTCTCTTAGAGTCTGCATGAGATCTGCCCAGGACCTTCTAGCCTTCATAGTCTCAGGTGAAAAGTCTGCTGTGATTCTGATAGGTCTTCCTTTATATGTTACTTGGCCTTTTTCTCTTACTGCCTTTAGTATTCTTTCTTTGTTTAGAACATTTGGTGTTTTGATTATTATGTGACGGGAAGTATTTCTGTTCTGGTCCAGTCTGTTTGGAGTTCTGTAGGCTTCTTGTATATTCATGGGCATCTCTCTCTTTAGGTTAGGGAAGTTTTCTTCCATAATTTTATTGAAGATGTTTGCTGGCCCTTTAAGTTGTAAATCTTCACTCTCATCTATGCCTATAATCCTTAGGTTTGGTCTTCTCATTGTGTCCTGGATTTCCTGGATATTTTGGGTTACAAGCTTTTTGCATTTTGCATTTTCTTTAACTGTTGAGTCCATGGTTTCTATGGAATCTTCAGCATCTGAGATTCTTTCTTCTATCTCTTGTATTCTGTTGTTGATATTTGCATCTCTGTCCCCTGATTTCTTCCCAAGGCTTTCTATCTCCAAAGTTGTCTCCCTTTGAGTTTTCTTAGTTGTTTCTACTTCTGATTTTAGATCCTGGATGGTTTTGCTTAGCTCCTTCACTTGCATGTTTGTGTTTTCCTGTAATTCTTTAAGAGATTTTTGTGTTTCCTTTTTCATGACCTCAGCCTGTTGACCAAAGTTCTCCTGTATTTCTTTAAGAGCTTTTTGTGTTTCGTCTTTCATGACCTCAGCCTGTTGACCAAAATTCTCCTGTATTTCTTTAAGTGTTTTTTGCATTTCCTCCTTGTTGGCTTTTGTATTCTCCTGGATTTCTTTCAATGATTTTTGTGTTTCCCTTGCAAGGGCTTCTAACTTTTGATCCATTTTCTCGTGAATTTCTTTATGTATGTCCTTCATGTGTTCCTGTACCAGCATCATGACCAGTGATTTTAAATCGAAATCTTGTTTTACTGGTGTGATGGGGTATCCAGGACATGTTGGTAGAGGAGAATTGGGTTCAGATGTTGCCATATTGCCTTGATTTCTGTTAGTGACGTTCCTGCGTTTGCCTTTTGCCATCTAGTTCTCACTGGTGTTAGTTTATCTTGTCAGTCCTGGACTCACCAGTGCAAGCTGCCCCTTCCCAGTTGGCCTCTGGTGCACAGCTTACCTCCTGCACTGCTTGTAGACAGTGTGCTGCTGCCCAGGCTGTTCCGATCCCAAAGCAGGCACCCGAAGGCTCCCGCTGGGGCCCGCTGGATTCACTGGAGCACACTGACTTCTCCCAGCTGGCGGCCCAGAAGCCCAGCTAGCCACTTGCAGGACTTGGAGATGTAATGCTGCCGCCCAGACTGATCTGGATCCGGAAGCGGAGAGAGTAGAGCTAAGGGCTTCTGCCTGAGGCCTTGCCCCAGATTGTGTCTGTGGACCAGATGGAGCCTGTGTGCACCCCCAGGGAGTGCCGACGGTGTATGCTACTGTGACCTCCCCTGTGTTCGGCTCACTCCGCTGGGCAGCCGATCCGCCAACCGGGCTGTCGCACACAAGGTTAGCCTGGCCGCCCAGTCCCTGAGTCCAGGCAAAAGCCTGGGATGCCAAGGTCCGAGCAAAGTTCCCCTAGGGCTATGACTGTTAATTGGGTCTGCCAGGTGACTAGGATGGCGGGCGTGTGCGCCCGTGCTCCCTGAAAGCGCCGGGAGAGTCTGCTTTGCTAACAATCACCTGGGCGGGTTGACTCACAGATGGCCCACCAAGCCGCCCAGTTCTTAGGGTCAGTCCTGTGCCTTTTGGGGCCTGGACCCCCGCTTTGTTAGCCTTAGGCTATGCCTGTTACAGGTCTGCCCGCCTGAGCTCTCTGTCGTCCTGCAGGCAAAATGGCGGCGGCGCGCTCACAGGCCTGGGCAAAAAACCTCCTGGCTGGGTTGGCACCCCGATAGCCCCCCGACCCACCCAGGGCCTGGGTGCAGGCCAACGCCCGTCGGGCTCAGACCACCGCGGTGTTGGCCTTGGATTATGTTTGTGTACCTCAGTCTGTCCGATCCCTGGAGTATGGAACCAAGATGGATGCACCTCTCCTGACTGGTGGGAGGCCGAGTTCTGAAGTGGCCTCCGTGCAGGAAAGGCGCCGCACAACTGCAGCTGCTTGCTGCCCGGCTGGTCAGCGAAGGTCAGTGGTCGTGGGCGCAGGGCCTAACTGGTCCCTGTGAAGCCTTGGTTCCACTGCTGATGGCCCTTCAGCTGGAGCAGCCACTGCTGCCGCTGCCGCTGCCACTGCCGCTGCCGCCGCCGCCGCCGCCCCCGCTAATTTCTTAATTTCTTCCAAGCTCCTACAGAACATTCCACAGAGCTCTTAAGACCAAATGGATCATCTAGCCCAAAGTTCCAAAGTCCTTCCACAGTCCTCCCCAAAACATGGTCAGGTTATCACAGGAATAGCCCACTATGCTGGTACCAATTTGTCTTAGTCAGGGTTTCTATTCCTGCACAAACATCATGACCTAGAAGCAAGTTGGGGAGGAAAGGGTTTGTTCAGCTTACACTTCCACATTGCTGTTCATTACCAAAGGAAGTCAGGACTGGAACTCAAGCAGGTCAGGAAGCAGGAGCTGATGCAGAGGCCATGGAGGAATATTTCTTACTGGCTTGCTTAGCCTGCTCTCTTATAGAACCCAAGAATACCAGCCCAGGGATGACACCACCCACAAGGGGCTCTCCCCCCTTGATCACTAATTGAGAAAATGCCCCATAGCTGGATCTCATGGAGGCACTTCCCCAGCTGAAGCTCCTTTCTCTGTGATAACTCCAGCCTGTGTCAAGTTGACACACGAAACCAGCCAGTGCACTACCTATGTCCTTTCTGCACAGCCATTGACTCTTGGCATCTTAATTCACCAATCAGAAATAACTTGGGGCAGGGTCACAGGTGGTACGGGCCACACTTAGCATTATAATAGATAGTAAAAGATAAAACCTCAACACCTAGCTAGCCACATCAGTGCACAACCCCCACTTCCCCATTTACTTCTGAGAAACAGATCCTGCTTCTACCCAAGGTCAGATTTATTTATGACTTTTTATTGATCTACTTGGCTAAGGCTTTGGTATCTATTTAATATCATGGTTGCAGTGAACATCTATTTTAGGTAGCATTACTATCTAAATTAGTGAAATGAATGGGGACATGTTACGTTGGGAGACTTCATCCAATCTGCTAAAGGCTTTAAAAAAGAGGTTAGTCACCTCAAGTGCAAGGATACACTTAGAGACTGTCTTTGGAGTAAGATTACATTGGATCCTGTTGTAAGATATTTCCTATCCAATGACATTGAGGCAGTGAGAGGCCTGTGATTGGAGAGGAAAGAGGAGGCGGAGCTAAGGGTTTGGGAGGTCAGAGAGCAGACAAGTGCAGGAGAGAGACTCTTGATGAAATCGGATGTTAGATTACCTAAAGGTTAGAAATTGGGATAAGACTTTTATCATTGTAAATTGGCATCATGTAATTGTGAGTTTAATTACATAAATACAATTGATTGACTATTTAAGGCCATACTTTACCAGGTATTTGTAAGGAGTGGTTGAAGGGTGGGAGTGCAGGACCCTGCTGGAGATAAGGTCAGGCCTGCAGGAACTAGCTGGGGGCAAGAACCTCCCTGAGCAGGACCGGATGGCCAGGAATTAGTGCTGAGGCCTGGCAGGGCAGGAGAGTTGGCAGGGTGGTCCTTTTTTAATAATTCCTGTTACAGGATCCTACCCAAATCCAGCCTTCCAATATCCTGCCCTTTAAATTTCAGACATACCAACCTCCATATCCATACAAGTAAACTTCCACATATATGCCTCTTAGAACTCTTATATATATATATATATTGTGTGTGTGTGTCTGTGTAAACAGATCCATAGTAAGGTAAATGGATAAATAGTGGATCAATAAATGGATATATCTATAAACAGATCTATAGAACATATAGATAGGTCAATCAATGGCATATCTATGGATGGTATCTGTATATAATAAGAGAGAGATGATATCCAGGTTAGACATAAATGAATAGGTAGACAGATGATGATAGATAGATGGATAGACAGGTGGATAGAGCTATGCTAGACTCAGAGATGAGAGATATACAGAGCCTCCTGGTTCTTTCTCTGAAGAACTCCACTCTGCATTCTCTTTCTTTGGACCCTCCTAGCTGGGCTTCCCAACATCAGTCCCAACAGTAAATAGTACTAGGAACCAGACACCATGACACAAATCTGTAGTCCCAGCTACTTGGGGTTGAATTCAAAGCTAACATGAGTTGCATATTGAGAACGTGCCTCATTTTTTAACTAGGTCAGTATCTACGTAACACACTAGCAGCCCACAGGCAGAAGCTATTGGCACTCAGAGCTGAAGACACTATGATTTCAGCACCATGTTGTCATTGTCTGTTGTGCCTCCTAGAACTCCTACTCGCCCCTTTGCAATCTCCTTTGTGTGTCTTACTTCTTACTACATCTTGAGCCATCTAAAGCTACCAAGTTAAAAATAAAAACTTCATATTCTCCATAAATTAGCACCTTAGCTTCTTTTCTGCTTCATCCTTTTTATAGAAATTTGTTTTCTCCCCTTTTGTTTTCTGAATGAAGGATAAAGGAAAAAGAATAGATGAAGCCTGTGAAATAGAAGACTGCTAGAAATATTGAAAAGGACCAAATTTCTCCTTTTACAACAAGAGAGGCTGAGAAGAAAGTTCAGAGGCAGAGTGCTTCCTACCAAGTGCAAGGACTGGGATTTAATTTCAGAAACTGCAAAAAAAAAAAAAAAAAAATATATATATATATATATATATATATATATATATATATATATATATATATATAAAGATTAAAAAACACAAATAACAGTAAATAAGCAGATGTAAGAAGACCCCATTATAAACTATGGTAAATAACTTGGGGGAAAAAGAGCAGAGATGGTTCCAGAGAGTTCCAGAAGGAGAGGTGTTTGGGAGAAGACACTGAAGTATATAGCATACCTTAAACACTCATTTAAAGGAAAAATAAAGGTAGATATGAATATGAAACAAGGCATCTGAGAATAATTCTGAATATTAGCAAGCAATTGGCAGAGGGAGAAATTTTTAAAGAAAGCCTCCTTTTTTAGGGGTGAATCCAATTCCATGTAGAGGGTAAGAAAGAAAAAAGTTGAAAAGGTTCAAAAACTTTCGAGAGAATAGATACACTGATGTCTAAACACGATGCAATTTTCAGTTATTAGAAAGAGACTCAACATGAGGAGAATGGTTTCTAAAGGGGAAACTGGGATTGGAGAAGATAGTTTAGAAGTTAAGAGCATGCCTTGCTCTTACAGAGGACCTGAGTTCAGATCTCTGCCCCTGTGTTGGCTCGCGACCACCAGTGTCTACTGTTCCAGAAAATCAGGTGTCCTCACCTGGCATTTCTGGCATTCAGACATCTGATATTCATTCAACGCATGAATAAAAACAGTAGTAAGGAAGGAAATCATTGAGGCGGAAGCTAGATTGTCATGAGAGTACAGATGACAAGGTTATCAATAAATAGTAACTACTTTTTGCAGCTGTAATACTTTTTATTGAATGAGTTAAACAGAGTAAATTAATAAAATAAGGTTATATAATTGTGTTTGTATTTTGCAAAGGAATCTGTGCAATCTCAATGTTAAGCTTTAAAAAAGAGAAAGAATGAAAATGGGCCATAATTTGCCTCAGAACAGTATCCAATTTACAATGGAGCTAAAAATCTATTCTGATTTGAATAAAGTGGCTCATCAGGAATATGAAAAGTATAGACTAGTGAAAGACAAATGTCCAGGAATACAGACAAGTCAATAAACATTTCAACCAACAGAATAGAGATATTAAATATTGCATATGTCTAAATGTTTATAGTTTATTCTGCTTAGAGCTGAAATAATTTTATGTAAAGATTGTATGTACATATATTTTATAACTGTTTAAAAATATTGTTCACATATGTCTCAAGTCCATTTTGGTGACTTGACCAAAAATAACTTACATTTAAATATGAATTTATCAAGGAGCAAAACTCTGACCACAAGAAAACCCATAGAATCAACTAACCTGGGCCCATAGCGGCTCGCAGATTGAACCACCAACCAGGGAACCTGCATGGTGTGGACCTAGTTTTCTTCACATGTGTTATATTAGCATAGTGTAGAGGAATTTTAATCCAGTAACATGGCTAACCTGTCAAGGGATCACATCCAAAGAGCTATGTCTGTGTGACCTGACTGGAATAAGAACACTCTTAGCATACACTTTTAATTCCAAACAATGAAGATAAGGTTAGTTTATAGAAAGATGCAGCCATCTCTGAAAGTGATATCTAATTGAAGAGCAGATGAAGGGATGAATCAGAGAAAAATTTAATAAAATGAGTCAGAGATGGGATATGCCCAACTCTCATGATAACAGATGAGAGAGAGATAGATAGAGAGAGAAAGAGAGAGAGAGAGAGAGAGAGAGAGAGAGAGAGAGAGAGAGAGAGAGAGAGGCTACTTGAGAGCTGTGCGGAGTTGGTCAGGGTAGAGGGCAGTTCAGTGCATGCAGTTCAGTTTAGTTCAAGCAATACAGTGGTGTTCAGTTGAGTTCATTTCAGTGCACTTCAGTACAATTTAGTTGAAACCAGTTGGGTTCAGTGCAGTGCAATGTAATTTAGTAGAATACAGTTAAGTTCCTGTAGTTCTGTTCAGTTCTCTATAGTTAATGCAGTTCAGTTTGTGGAATTCAGAGGCAGTTTTTCCAAGCAGAGAAATCCAGTGAGGGGCTGGAGAGATGGCTCAGCGGTTAAGAACACTTACTGTTCTTCCAAAGGTCCTGAGTTCAAATCCCAGCAGCCACATGGTGGCTCACAACCATCCATAATGAGATCTGACACACTCTTCTGGTGTGTCTGAAGACAGCTACGGTATACTTAGATATAACAATAAATAAATCTTAAAAAAGAAAAAGAAAAGAAAGAAAGAAAGAAATCCAGTGAGAAGCTCAGAGAAGTCAGTTTGAATCAGTCAGCTTGGAGAGGAGTTTTGAGCCAGAACAGCTTAGTTGAACCTACTGGCCAGAGTTTAGAAAGAACTATAAAGGGTGAGCTAATTAGCAGTAAGCCTCTGAGAGGAGAATTAGATCTGGAAAACAAAAGATACTTATACAATGTAGTTTGGCCTTCTTGTGAGACTTCTAACAGTAGGAGCAGGAGCAGTCTCTGACTCTGTTGCCTGCCTTTGGGACCCTGTCCCCCTGCTGAGTTGCCTTGTCTAGACTTGATAAAAGGTGAGGTACCTAGCTTTACTACAACTTAATATGCCCAGGCTGGTTGATATCCATAGAAGTGGGCCTTTTTCTGAAGAGAAATGGAGGAGGTATGGATGAAGCTCAGAGAAGAGGAAGGAGGGGAAACTGACGTTGGATGTAAAATAAATAAAAAATAAAACAAAACCTCTGGCTCCATCCAAATAAAGAAACTCACACTCTTTAGTCAATATTTCTCTTGACTTGAATGTGTCTGCCATATTGTTTTTAATTGTCACTTATCCTAAGACCAAACTTAATTCAGTGCCACAAAAACTGGTCAAGTGCAGGCTAGAGAGCACTTACTGTACAAGGTACAGTTTACTAAAAAGATCACAAACAAGGAACTCCTCCAGATCCCTGGATGTATCAGGTCTTTGGAGCCACTGTGTTAAGAGCCTGACCTCCAGTTAAACACTCATGGTTTCGTCTTACACCTATCTTACTTATGCTGAGGAAATCAGTTAATTACATGAGCCTTGACTTTTTCATCCAATATGGTCAATATCTTATTGATTTGCTTTAAGGCTCAAACAAAATAAAGTCTAATATAAGGATAGGTATAGGCAAGTGAGGTACTCAATCGTTTTTATTATGACATAAACTCACATTTGTAAAGTGTTGTCTTTAATATCTCATACCTATCATCAAACCTCTTTAAGGCCCTGCCATTTCTTGTGACTTTAACTATAAATGTACCTTCACACTTGTTCTTAGCCCAAAAGACTGTAAATCAATAAATGTAAATGTCTCTTTACTGTGATCTGCAAGGTGGGAAGTTGGCTTTGGTCACCTCAGCAACTCCAGTGACTAGCTGACACACTCATCTGGTACCAACTGTCTTTTTTTCTGCAAAATAGATGGTTTTGCTAAGTTGTTCCTAGGTCAGACAATGCTTTAAGTACCACATAAGAGAAAATGTCTCTATAAATGGCTTTACAGGATAGATGCCCACCTGCTATAACAAAATTCTGGTGCTAGTGGTTCCAGATCAATCAGGTGACTCAACAGTGGCGCGCTCTTCTCTGCTTCTAATCTGTCCTCCGCACAGTTTTTCCTCCTCCAACGCTCTCTCCTGGTTCCAAAGGGACTGCTGTAGCTTTGGGCTCGTGTGAACCTATGACAGCATTCAAAGCAGGAAGCATCCAAGGGGAGCAGCAGAAAGTGTTTATCTGTATCCTGGATTCTAACATCTATGAGGCTGTTTCGTTCCGATTTCAGGGGGTGGTATTGTTGTTTTGTTTTGTTTCTTTTTTCCCAGTGCGTGTGTGTGTGTGTGTGTGTGTGTGTGTGTGTGTGTGTGTTCTATATGTATGCATGTATTATATATGTGTTTATGTATGTATGTATGCATGAATGTTTCTGTGTATGTATATGTATGTTTCTATGTGTGTCTACATATGTGTGTATGTGTGTAGCATCTGTGTGTGTTTGGGTACATGTGTTGTTTCTGTGTATGTGTCTCTGTGTGCTTGTGCATGTTTGTGTACATGTGTGTGTGTTCCTGTGTGTCTGTGTATCTCTGTATGTATTCTACTGGCTGGGTGTGCACTGTTGTGCTTTAGACAGATGTGTACAGATGTCTCTGAACTCTGTCTCCATGTTTATGTCTGTCCATCTCGCTCTTTCTTTCTTCATCTCACTCTCATGCTCACTTATTGTTTATCTTTCCTCTCTGTGTTTAAAATACTTCTATATTGTCCTACCTTAGCTTTTACAGACGTATCCCTATTTATTTTTCTTCCTTCTTTTTTTGAGATTATAATATAATTATGTCATTTCTTCCCTCCCATGTATGCTATCTTCTCTATCAAGCTCATAGTTTCTTTCTTCATTAATTGCTGTTACGTGTGTGTGTGTGTGTGTGTGTGTGTGTCCCTAAATATTACCTGCTCAATCTGTATAATACCACTTATATGGTTGTTTTCAGGGCTGATGATTGGCTAACTCCAAGGCAGACCACCGCTTCTGTTCTCAGCATCCCTTAGCTGCCTGGAGTCCTCTGTGTAGGGCCAAAGCCTGAGGGCGTTCCCCGGCTACGTTGGCATGTCTGTAGTATCTTCCCTGTTCAGCTCATGTTTCGGCAACCATGCTGGTGAGACTTTATCTTTCAGCTCCTCTGATTATCTGAGTGTTACACAACCAAGTTCTATTATTTAAATGTTATGTTGAAATAGCTCGTGCATTTGTTGAAGCAGAAGCTACGTTAATAATTCTAATCTTGCAGATGATAACCACTCGCTTTCTGTATTCGTTATTGTGGGCCAGCTTCATCGCATCTGCTTCCTTTCCTGAGCTGGTAGCCCTTGTTGCCGTAGCTACGAGGATTTTCCACTGCCCCACGGCTTTGCTCCTTGGCGTCTTTACCTGCAGTCTGTTCTTGGCTCCTTTCTTAGTCCTGGGGAGTGTCTATCCATCAGTTATGTGTGAAGGTGTGCTTTGTAATCCCCTCTCACAAATGTGAGCTTGAACCACTTATTCAACACTAAGTTAACTTCCCTTAGGACTTTGCAGATAGGGGAACTATCTTTTTGCTTTCCTGCCTGCTTCTGAGTATGCATCTGCAGAATTTGTCTTCAAGGAAATTTACCTTTCATTTCTGCTGTCTTTAAGACATTATCTTTCTATTTAGGACTCTGAAACTGTAATCTTTGGTTTCTATATGACATTTTATTACCCTGCTTGGTGGCTCACGATAGTTCCTTAGGGATTTCTGCCTTCAACTAATTCTGACATTTTTAGCCAATGTTTTAACCAATGTGGTTTCTCTCCTTTCTCTCAGCTACCTCCTTCTCAAATTTCTCTTATACAGCTCTCTCCTCCTCACCTCAATGCCTGCTAACTTATCCTTTGTGCCTTTTATTGTTTAATTCTCCATGCTGTATTCTGAGAAACATTCTCGAAAATACCTTTATTTAGTTATACCTTGTTGTCTTTTAGGGGATCCATTTAATTTTTGTTAACAAAATCTAGTTTATATTCTTTTAGAGAGGGGGGAAAGAAAGAGAGAGGAGGGAGGGAGAGAGAGAGAGACAGAGAGAGAGAGACAGAGAGAGAGAGACAGAGATTCAAGTACACACATGCCATTGAATTAGAGGACAACCTTAGGCATTAATGGTTGTCTTCTACCTTGTTTGAGACACCATCTCTTTCTTGTTTTCTGCTGCACTCGTTGAGCTAGCTGGCCCAGTCTCTGCCTCCCGTCTGCCCCGGAGTCTGGGATTACACACTCTCACTACTGCCTCCAGTTTTTGCATGGGTTCCAAGATTTGAACTCAGGCCCTTGAATGTGTGTAGTGATACCCGCCGCACCACCTCCTGGACTGGATTTTTTTTTTTCAAATACGCCTGTTTTTCCACAGTGTTCCATTATTTTCTTATAATTTCAACTAATTGCATGCATTATACTTTCTTCATCTGGGCCCAGTCTATTTTGTATGCTCTCCTAGAATATTCCAGCAGCTGACATAAGACCAGAGTTGTGTCTGTAAACAGTTTGCTTTTCAACGTGTCTGGTGAGTATTACCCTTGTCCACCCACTTTTTTTTTTTTTAATCAAACTTCTTTTTCTATTAAGAATTTCCACTTTGTGAAAAGCCTAGGTTTTTTGTTTTTGTTTTTGTTTTTTTAAATCTTGAGCCATGCGATCCATGGGCTGGGGGCCTGGGTTCTCCACATTGTACTTTACATGCAATTCCATTGGACACATCCACCATCATCTCGCTGTTGCAGCAGATGACTGTCGATTTTATTTACAATCCCCAGGCCTGCTATTTTGAGGTTTTTTGTTTTTTTTTTTAATTGGTTTTCAATTCAGCCTCCTGTTCTGGGTACAAAGGTCTAAATGTGGCTTCTGAAGATGCCTAATGGTCAGTCTGGGGCCGAGCAGACTCTCAGAACCAACGCTATCCCAGGGCAGACATGGTGGATCGTCACTGTCAGAGCTTCGCTGCCACCAGAATAGTCCCTGACACTTCATGTTCAGACAAACACAGACACATATTTGCTGGAGAATCCTCTGGTATCTGTCCAGGAGTGGTATAGCTGCGTCATCAGGTACTACTATGTCCAGCTTTCTAAGGAACCGCCAGACTGATTTCCAGAGTGGTTGTACCAAGATCTCATTCTCTAGTACAATCTGGCTTCAAACTCATGGCAATCCTCTTGCCTCAGTTGCCCAAATATGAGGACTACAGCAGAAAGCTCAGTCTGCATCTCTTTACGACTGGCGTATCACTTCAATGTTGGAAAATATTCCCTGTAAAACACACGACAGCTTTTTCCAGGAGCTGCGACCCTGGAGCTGCTGTCTGTGCTCTGGTCCCTTCCGTTTCCCTTTTGTTCCTCCGGCTTAGCTTCGCCAAGCTGCCAGCATTGGCCTGGCTTCATCTACCCACCTTTGCTCTACGGATGAAAAAGACTCAGACCGCTTTATTACTTTAGAATTTGCCTACTATCGAATTAAAAAAAAAAAAAAGAATTTGCCTACTAACACAACTGCTGGGCTCAGATACCTCCCCTAGCCAGAAATGTGTGCCCTTAATAATTTATTATCCCTGTTTTCCCTCCTGCCCTAAGCGTAATGGCTCATATCAGTTAGCCTCTGCCAACCTCCTTGGCTATGCACTGGTGGTGGAGGCCACCGGTTCTAGCTTCCCCTAGGTCTTACGTGATTATTTATACACACGAAAGGTCCTCTCTTTCCTTTTGTCTCCTTTTCCTCCTTGGACCAGGAAGTGCCGACTGTCCCTTCTGCCTAGCAATTGGCTCCTGGCCTCCTTTATTGACCAAGTCAAGAACCAATTAGGGAACCTGACCTTACTTAGCATCAACACATCCCCTGATTATAATCCTGGGTTATAGAAATTAACTTTAAGATAAAGAGTAAGGTCTGTGTATGTGTGTGTGTGTGTGTGTGTGTGTGTCTCAGTGTCTGTGTGTTTATGTGTCTGTATATATGCATGTGTATGTGTATGCATATGTGTGCATATGTGTATGTGTCTGTGTGTATGTCTGTGTGTATATATGTGTGTGTTTATGTGTCTGGGTATGTGTCTCTGTATATGTGTGCATGTGTACATGTATACATGTGGGATTTATACCTTGTGCAAATGCAAATATGGGAAGCAATACTTGCATGTCAAAGAGGGTTTTTGTGAGGAGCCAATTCATAAACTAGGCAGAAGACATTCTGTATGAAAATGCCCAGGGACCTAAAGGAATGCCAATCATTTGGGTTCTATGGGATCGTCCATTCTACAGGAACCTAAGCTGGCCATAAAAAAAAAGTGGCCAAAGTCAAAGACTGGATCATGTAAATCCATTTTAATTCCATATTAAGAAGCTTGTGTTTTATCCTGAAGACAATTACGAGGCCCTGGAGGATTTCCAACAGGAAAAAAAAAGTGGCACAATCAGATTTTCTCTGCAGAATACCAATACGGAGAACAGATGCAGGAAGGGCACTGTTATACTCAGTCACATGTCTGATTCTCCTGACCATAGAGGACCACATGGGCAGATGATGTCAGAGCAGGCCAGGGTGCTGATGTAAAAATTGTGCCCAGGATACCTAACAGCAGTGTGTAGAAAAAATAAAGAAAGGATCACTCAGGTGAGAAGCAGAAAGTGTGGCGCTCAAGAGACAGATGCTGAATCGTGTCCCAGGTTGACTAGTGTGGAACTACAGAATTCATGTCAATAAGACGTAGAACAGCCAACATCAATGGGTACCATGAGTGAAATAAAGACAGTTGGTGCTGTTGTGGTATACTGTGTGAATCCAGGTTTTAACCTGTCTGCTTCTATTATTCACATAACAAGCACAGATACCCATTGCTTTCTGACTGGCTCACTGACCCCTTAACATAACTGAAAATTCATTCCAAAATACAATTGATGATTTTAAAGGGGCAAAAACCAATTTATACATAATACATCACGTTTTGACCTGTGAGAGATAATATTTCAATGCTGCGTAGTTAAGCTGTGTCTCTGTGGCTACGGAGATAGGCCTATCACGTGGGAGCACGGCCACAGTGTTCCTGCCAGAAGAACCAAGCTGGGCTGTCTTGATTCCCCATTTGCTTTGTAAGAAGAGTCTGGCAACCCTCTAGATGCCCAGCAGGTGTTTAGCACTCTATTCCTACTCCAAAGGGAGAAACAGCATGATGATGTAGTCTTCCAATTTTAAAGCAAAAACCACTTTATACCAAATGATGAGCTCCAACCAGCAGGATTCCGGGAAGTGAATCCTGTTGTTGAGTTTCTATGTTCTTTTGGAAAATACAGGCTGTTGTCTCCATGTTGGAAGCAGCAGGTGCCTGATCCAATTAAATATGCAGCACACACCTAACCCTAATTAAATATATATAGTAGTGTGTGTGTGTCTGTTGGCCCTGCAACTTAAATACAAGTGAAATAATTTGATGGAGTGAAATCAAACAAACAGGAAGTGATCTCTCTTTGATGCGGGCTGATTCCTGCTATGCTGTTTTGTTATAGCCCATTTTTATGTGGCCAGTTATATTGAAGTATACATTGCACATATTATAACAAACTATCAGACAGATTCCTCAGGGCGGTAGAAATGGTTGCTGAATTTTAATGAGAGCAGAAAAAAGGAGTCAGAATTGGAGACCTGAAGATACAATCTATAACTCATTGTGCAGTGGGTTTGGAATCTGCAATGCAATATCCCTAGGACAACCTAAGACATTTTGCCAAAATATGAGCATGAAATATTACAGTATAGTCACAGAATTACATCCTGGATGTGGTGGAAGTTTGATTAGGCATCAGAAAGCTGAAAAAGAACTCATACTGTAGGCTAGTGTCAAAGGTTAGCCTGAGGTTGCCCATGCACACACGGTATTCTGAAGTTTAGATGGTGATTATTGAGTGCTGAGGGGAAGGCGTGAGAACAGAGAAGAAGGCTAAGAGATGCTCTTCTGGGAGGGTGTGAGGTGGCAGCTGGAAGAGAGACTTAATACTGAGAGGTGTGTGGGAGGAAGCAGAGGGGAAGCGTGAAGCTTGTTCTGTCACTAGACACGGGGTGTGACACAAGAGCCAGAAGGCCGCAGGAAAGACCCGTATCAGAAATATGCAATAATAAAGAAAGCAGAATAATTTACAATGAGGCTGATTAGAGTCTGAGAGGGGCTGGCTTCTGGAAACAGGGAAAGGAAAGGAAGATTGAGGTGGGCGGGCCCACGAATTTGAGAAGCAGAAACAAATTCTGAAAAATCATACAGTCAAACAAAGAGACCCAGGGGTGAATACACCATAGGAATAGGCTTAGAAGAACACGGAGGACAAGGAGGTGGGTCAGTGGCTTCTTTCTTGTTAAGCATAAAGCTTCGATTGTGTAAAATAAATCAATTCCAGAGATACAGTGTACAACATAGCGCCTACAATCAATAAAGCATTCTGAAAATAAAGAGTTGGTATGAAGCTATATTTCATACTAAGTATTCTACACATACACACACACACACACACACACACAATTCAGGAAGCTTAGGGAGAAACTAGGCTGACATGACTATTATGGTAGAATCACATGTACAAAGATATAGCCAGACTCATTAAATTATACACATTAATCCTGGACACGGCATTCAGTGAGCTTAGCATGAATAATGTTAAGTGTTTAACGTCCGAAATGTAACGGTGTAAACACCAGATTATATGGGTTTTTAATATGAACTCAATAAAAGATATGAACTGTCTAGATATGATGAGCAAACTGTTTAAAGCAAATATGGCATATATAAATAAATGCTTTCTTGGACAACTGGATTTGATTTTATGCTGTTATTTTGCATTACCAACAAATTTGTGAGATTTGTTCTATGGTGTCACAGCTCTGTAGTAATAAAAGACAATGTCTACATGTACAAAAAATGCATATCGCTGTTCCTATGAATTCATGATTAAAAGAGTGAACTCCTCTTTAAAAGGGAAAATAAGGATTTAAAAATTAGTAGTTTCTCCTGTTTTAATGATGGATAAATAGTCATCATTTCATTTCCTTCCATCTCTTATATAGAAATACGTTCAAGTTATATATATATATCCCAGAGGGACTGGAAGCTAAGGAGGAGGAGACTTGTGGCAGTTTGCTGTAACTGTGATAAACACCGCTACCAAAAGCAACTTGGAAAGAAAAGGATTGTTTGATTTATGTGTCCGATCACAAGTCTACGTGGAGTGGATTCAGGCTGGGAACTCAAGCAGGACCAGAGAAGGAGCCATGGAAGAACGCTATCTATAAGCTTGTTCTCCGTGGCTTGCTCAGCTTGCTGTGTATACAACTCGCCTGCCCAGTCCCCTGCCCAGGCTGGCACCGCTGCCCAGACTGGCACTGCTGCCCTCTATGGACTCTCTCACTTAAGTTGCTAACAAGAAGATGCCATGCAGACTTGCCCACATACCGATGTGACGGGGCACTTTTTTCCAGTTGCGGCTCCCTCTTCCCAGATAGCTCTAGCTTGTGTCATGTGGACAAAAAGCTGACCGGCACAGTATTCTCACCCACCAGACCATTATGCTAATCAACCACAGACAAGTGGACGTAAGTAAATGTTGAGACCTGACTATTTATATAAACTAAAGAAATGAAAATTATTCTCCTCTTGCATGGGACCCATCTTCTCACAAAGCTTGGCAATAGTTGATGATCACTTAAAGAGTTATTTTCTTGTTGCTAGCCAACTGTCTTCCTAGAGTTTAAGAAACGATTTGTCTGGATCTTTATTTATTTATTTATTATTTGCATAAACTAGAATTAGTGTATCTGTTCCAGGGTACTAGTCACTCAGGGCACTGTAAAGACACAACTTATATAGGAAATCATTTAAAACAAGTTACTTTCAATTATGGCTGTCCCAATCCAGCTCCCAACTT
Organism: Apodemus sylvaticus; assembly: GCF_947179515.1. Taxonomy (NCBI): domain Eukaryota; kingdom Metazoa; phylum Chordata; class Mammalia; order Rodentia; family Muridae; genus Apodemus; species Apodemus sylvaticus. Next base: position 7,960,407 of record NC_067494.1, on the reverse strand, counting down.
AGGGAGAATATAAAGAAATAGTTGATCTTAAATATCATTTAATTTAATCCATTCAATGTATACCGATAAATCATTATTTGCATGAATGTATTCAACATATGGAAAAATATGGCATTTCTTTTTCCAGAGAAAATATAGACATCTAAGAAAATGGAGATGGAATAATGGCCAGCCATTTACAAAACAAATATAACTGGCCTTTCCCCTTATTCCTCCACAGGAACGAATTACAGGAGATCAAAACTTTAAACATAACAGGACCATAGAATTATTTACGACCTTAGAAAGAATAAGGGCATCATCTAAGGCCAAACAAAAAACTCAATAAACCACAAAGAAAGGGGTGAGGAATAAATCTACCTACGTAGAAAATTTTAAATTCTGCCAAATGAAAAGCAAACATAAAGCCCGCCAACTGTCCATTGTGAAATCTGTGAGGATGTCGGCAGTGCACAGGAGAGATCTGTGAGGATGTCGGCAGTACACAGGAGAGACCTGTGAGGATGTCGGCAGTGCACAGGAGAGACCTGTGGGGATGTCGGCAGTGCACAGGAGAGACCTGTGAGGATGTCGGCAAGTGCACAGGAGAGACCTGTGAGGATGTCGACAGTGCACAGGAGAGACCTGTGAGGATGTCGGCAGTGCACAGGAGAGACCTGTGAGGATGTCGGCAGTGCACAGGAGAGACCTGTGGGGATGTCGGCAGTGCACAGGAGAGACTGTAGGCTATCCTGTAAGGATGTCAGGAGGGCCTGCAAATCAAGAAGCTATGGAAACAAAGCACCTATTATAAAATAGGCAGAGGATGTAAGTCCCAATAGTGAGAAATAAATATATCCTTAAAAGTTCAAAGAGAAAAGATAGTAATCAAATCTAATCTAATGGGACAGCTGGGCAGTGCATATGTGCATGCACACATGTATGTGTGTGTTTATGCATGTATGCATGTGTATGTGTGCATATGTGTGTGTGTGTGTGTGTGTGTGTGTGTGTATGTTTTGGGGCTCACCAAGCACGCTTATCATGGGAATCTGCCTACATCCATATCCCCAGCACTGAGTACAATGTGGAGGCTTGTTATCTTCAGTGAGGGACCAAATTCTGGTCCCCATGCTTCTAAGGCAAGCAATTTACCAACTGAATTTTCTCTGGGGTCCTAGAAATCTGGTTTTGAAAGGTCATTTTTCTCAGTATCTCCCAATATTTTAAAAATGTATAACCTTTAACCCCCAGAGACACTTGTAGGAATATTTTATAAAATATATTCACAAGGATATTTTAAGAAATGTGCCCATAAATCTTTACTAAGGTGTCATTTTAATATAACAATGGGGTTGGTCCTGCTGATATTGCTAGATCTGTTAGTAACAGGCTGGATATATAAGTCAGTCACACAAAGGAGTGCTTTAAGCCATGACAATGCATATGATGGGTCGTTTATATGATCAGATGTGGAATACAGAAATGCTTGGGGGAGAGAATCTATGAAAGAGTGATTTTTAGAGTGTATGTTTTATGTTTGCAAATGAACATATTTTCATTAATTTTAACTACATAAACAGATTCTCGCTGTTCGCTTCTTGCCTACTATCCCTAGAAGAGATTGTCACGTTGCATCGGAAGAGAGCTGCCTTGGCAGTCGCAGTGTGTACTGCTCTCACGGAAGACCTGAGTTCAGCTCCAAGCACCCAGGTCTGGCAGCTCACAACCCACTGTAACTCTAGCTCCAAAAAGATATGACACCAGTAGCCTCCCCTGCATGCACATCTGTACTTCCGAGCACACACCCACACAGACTTAGACTTATACATAATTGAAGAAAGAAATCTTTTTTATATAGAAAAAGAAAAAGAAAATTATTTCAGGTTAGTAAAGACCCAGAAAGCACCAAGAATCAAATTTTATATCTGAATGACTTGCTTGAGAATTACTAAGAAAGTCAACTCAGGTCTGGGGACATGGCTCAGTGCACTTGCCAATAACATGAGGATATGAGTTTGAGTCCCAAGTCTCTATGCTAACTACATATAACCAGTGGTTCTATTCTCTAGAGAACTTAAACATATTCCTCCTTACTATAGGAAACTATTTTCCCTAGCATGCATGTCAGATCTCATGAAAATAGAATTGCATTAGTCTATACAAATATAGGTCATACACACACATATATACAAATACATATATACATACATATATATGACATATTCATACATATATGTATATGTGTGTATACATGTGTGTAGATAGATAGATATATAGATACATACATACATAACCCAGAATAAGGAGGGGCACTATCTCTGAAGTCTACCCCTCGAAATAAATCATATTCTATAGTAGGTAAATACAGTTTGCCTGAATGCATTCTGGGACCCCCCTCCTGAGAATATTAAGGCCACAGATACTAGTAGGTTGTTTTTGAAATATAATAATTTTATGTAATATTACCTGTGCACTCACATATACTTTTTGTTCTTTCTAATTGTTTATAATATATAATCCTTGTAAGTGACATGGAAAATGTTAAATGTTATTGTTTATGGAATAATGAAAAGAAAAAGGTCTATGTGTTCACTATGGATGTATTACAAACTTCATTCCTAGAAGGTTTAATCCTCCTGGACACCTATAGGATTCTGGAAGATTTATAGTCCATGAATGCTGAAGGCTGGCTTCATATAACATTGCTTTATTCTTTTTTTCTAGACTACCTTAGCTAATATATTCCTCTTTGCTGTAGAAACTTTTTCTTCTGGTATAGACCAGATTCCATGAAAATAGTATTACATTAGTCTATACAAATATAGTTTCCATCATATATATGAGCTGTAGCTGTGGAATTCCTATGTTCAAAGCTTCATATCCAATAAACACATAATACATGCAGTCATTGAAATGATGTTATTATATCCCTTTCAGGCATCTTAATGGCATTGTTGGAATTTTAACAGGACTTCTAAAAAACTAACTCTTTCATCTATATTGTAATTAATATCATTTTTTCTTAGTGTCTTTATGTTCAATGTGATTTCTTTTGATAATATTCAATGTAGTCCTATTTTTAAATATTTAGCTTGTATCTTTCTATCAATTATGCATAGACTAACTAGTAAGACATGTAAATGTCATGTTCACCTATGTTCAATTATGAACACATATATATTATGTAATATATATTACAGTTTTTAAGAGATTTACCTTGTAATATAAAATTTTGATCAAAAATCTGTTTTGTTCTTGGAAATTAGTGCATTCATGTTGACAAAGCAATGTGGGAGCACCTCACAACCACAACTTCACAACTGCTTTTTTCTATCTGAGTCTACAGAAGTTGAAGTCAATGCTTAGTTACTGCTAAATCACTGCAGTATTATTCATACTAGGAAGGCATGAAAAAATGGAAGCACTTGGAAACAGATACATAGTGTCTCCAAAGCTCTGCTTTCAATCCTCAACACTAAAATAGACAGAAGGAAAGAATATGAAGGAAAAAAGGAAGGGATGAAGAGGGGTTGTAGAGAGAGGGGAGGGAGAGAAAAAGAGAGAAAGCAATTCTAAGGTTACATTTACATAAAGGTTCTAGAAAGTGAAAGCTATTCTACCACACAAAAAGAAAGTGGGTCAGTAGATGGTTGACTGTTTGGGGGTGAGGAGTGTGTGTGTGTGTGTGTGTGTGTATGGTTGTATACATCTGTGTGTGCATGTATGTGTGTAGCATGTAGGTATGTATATCTATGGTGTGTGTGTGTGTGTGTGTATGTATCTGTATATGTATATATATGGTGTATGAATGTGTGTATGTATAATGTTCATTTTCTTGATTGTAGTGGTAGTTTCACAGGACTGTTCATGCATCAACATTATCAAATTCTGTATGATAAAAATGCCAATTTCATCTTGATAAAGTTTTTTTATTTAACTAGATAATTTACTCCAAAAAAATGAACAAGAATTGAAAAGAATAAATGAATAGATGACAATTATCCAAGTTAAATTGACATTTCCAAGTCAATAATTACATAAATGCAAATAGATTATATACTTGAATTGAAGGAGAAATGGTCAGGCAAGATTTGTTTTGTTTTGTTGTTTTGTTTAAAGCCATTTTATCCTTCTAAGAGAAACAAACTAAATAGTCAAGGAAAGGTAGCTGAAATACAAATAAGTAGAAAAGAAAATACTATAATAATAAGAAAACTAAAGTCACTCTATTAAACACCAGAAGAAGCAGATTTTTAGAAATACATAGATATACGAGAATGCGTGTGTCCAAAACAAGTATATTCATAATATATAAAACAGCTTACAAATAAAAATGAAAACCAACATTATACATTTTGTCAATAGAATACTCCCAATAAAACAGCTACTATACTACAGTGTATAATAACAGGTATTGTATAAACATGAACAACCATTGTACACTGCTACATTCAACATCTAAGGAAAAAAATTAACCTATGGGAATATAAAACAGCAGAACAGGTACCTAAGGGTGATCAGTGGTGGGTGGTGGGAGCTGGTTTCAAAACCATCCTGGGAGTTAGATATGGTCTACATCTTCATTTGCTTCAGTGCTAGTTTGTGAGGTGTATATCTTTAAAATTCATTGATTTATAACACATAAAGTACATTTTTCTTGCCTGTGACTTCAATAAAACACAAAAAATTAAAACTCCAGATTTTGATAATATATTGAGCAAATTGCATAAGAATAATTCTAGACGTAAGTGGGGAGCAATGTTGATGTCAAAAATGGCGGCAGTGGTCAACGAGCCCAGGTGATTACAGACTAGGACTTATATTCTTAGTCTATAATAATTAAACTGTTCTCACTTATTTTAGATATTGAATGAATGATACTTAGAGATATCTAATTTCTTACCATCATTCTACTGCTTTAAATTGGGTCAATGTGGTCATGGGACTAAAATACTTTAACACTGGGACTGGTCTTCACGGAAACCACAACAAAATACTAGAGACTGGATGGCTTAAAACCTACAGATTTAAAAAAGGCCGGGCGTGGTGGTGCATAGCGCTTGGGAGGCAGAGGCAGGGGGATTTCTGAGTCCGAGGCCAGTCTAGTCTACAGAGTGAGTTCCGGGACAGCCAGGGCTATACAGAGAAACCCTGTCTCAAAAAACCAAACCAAACCAAACCAAACCAAACCAAACCAAACCAAACCAAACCAAACCAAACCAAAACAAAACAAAACAAAACAAAACAAAACAAAACAAAACAAAACAAAAACAAAAAACCTACAGATTTGTTTGTTCCCGTGTCCTGTGTCCTTACATAGTAAAGAAAGAGGAAATCTTCCTGTTCCTCCAAAGCTACCATCCATCAGATTAGGACTCTCTCCTAGGACTTTATTTAGCCTCAATTACCTCTTAGAGACCCCACTCCCAGTTAGAGTCACATTACCATCACAAGTGAACCCACAACAAGGACAAAGGGACTCAGATAATTATTTACAGAGCTGCTGCTACTCCCAGTAGAATGTGAGACACTAATTTCCAGTATTTCTGAAATACCTTCATTCTATGCCATTTCACAAATGTAAATGTCTTACATAATGATAGAAAATTGAACTCATCTATTTAATGGAATCTGGATCAGCCGGGACATCTGGTTTTGCTGTTTAAAATAATTTGAAACTGGCAAATGTGTTGTGTTTTTATTGCAGTCCTGTTGCATTTATTTCAGTGGGAGAAAGAGCTTGGGCAACATCTGTTTCTAGGAACACACTGGGGGAGAAATTCATACAGACAAAACTGGCAGTCGCCAGCAGACAGATTCCACTACCTTAGAAGTGGGGCGACTTGCGGCAGCACGAGCTGGAGCGACCTGTGAGCAAGAAAATTCATTTCCAAGAAGAGAAAGCCTGCAGAGAATAATAATGGCGGAGAATTCCACATGAAAGGCAGACAAAGCCATTCAGGATCAAGGGTGGAGTGAATCCTTGTTGGTCTTGAAAGCCTTCCGGTGTAGTTACACAGAGTAGACGTGGAGTGAAGCCTTGAAACCCATGAGCAATACAAGTGGGTCCATGTTATAATGCTGTCGTTTTTAGCTACGGGAGACACTGTTGCAATAATCTCATTTCAAAATTGTGCTTATGTGTTAGAAGTCTGGTGTTCCATGTTTAAGAAGTCCATGAGAAAACCAGGCAGTGGTAATGCATGCTTTTAATCTCAGCACTCCAATAGGGAGAGAGACAGGCAGATCTCTGAATCTAAGGCCAGCCTGGTGTGCAGAGTAAGTTCCAGGACTGTCAAGATTACACAGAAAAACCATCTCAAAAACAAAAGCAAACAACAACAAAAATAATAATAATAAAGAAGGAGGAGGGAGAGGAAGAAGAGGCGAAGGAGAAGGAGGAGATGTTGTCTATGAATGAAATCAAGAATCCATCCTTTCCTCTCTGCCCTCTTTTAACTCATCTGCTTGGTGCATGAGTAGAAACTGGCTATTTCTATCCTAAAGATGTACACAGGACAGAAGGAAAGATTTCCTCCTCCCATGGACCACTGTGTTGTTTTTGTCTTGTAGCAAAACCTTTTCCAGAAATGTCCTAGCAGCTCCTGAGTCTCCTCAACTAGAAGAGGTCATACCCCCAGGTCCTCTGCAAGAGATGAGCTGGAGAGAGACTTTATGTTGCTGATGAGAGGCATCTCTGTTACCAGAGTGTGAGAAAACATGATGTTGCTGGGCCTGGGTATGGTACCCACAGAGTTAACAGAAGCCTGGCACCACACGTGAGTCCTGTAACCTGAGACTAGTCATCTGATATGTGTTTTGCTCATTTATGAAAAGAACAAATAATGTGAAAATTTTACAACTGCCATTAAAGAGATAACATATATGCAAGCCTTGTCTAGAGTTTGATCTATAGCACATCCAGTAAATCAAATTCAGTAAATCATTACACTTCATTGAATAAAAGCAGCTCTTATTAGCATAAAACTAGCAGGAACAGACCCTTAAATGTTTTCTAATTTCTACGGCTAATGTTTATATCCTGCTATACATCAAAAGATAAGTTATTATATAGTAAAAAAAAAAAAACCCTCTTAACTTACTATGTTGATAACACATATATCAAAGTGAAGTGAAATATCACTACTAGAAATTCAAAACCACATTGTACCAGAGATCTAACACATAGTGGGTGTTCAGTAGTCAGGGGCATGAGTAAGGCTGGTGAGAACCAACGGGCTTCCCGTGGCTTGCAGCTGGGTATTGAGTTAAATGAGACTAATGACTTCAAAGTATCTATTTAATATGGGAAGTGTTATGGGCTTTTTGTACACTCCCCTTTCTCCTGGGAATCATCTCAGAACATAAAAGAAAGTGAGTAACAAAAGAAACCACATTTTGCTTTCTTCTGTGCTGAGGGGTGAGCCTGGGTCTGTCAAGTTGCTGAGCACACAGTCTACCACGGAGCTGCAGTCCCAGCTCCAACCCACAGTTTTTAAAATAAAGCTGGGAGAAGCCAACTTTTCCAGGCTCTAAATAACTGCAAAGGCGCCAGATCCCAGCTGGGTTTGAACATGTATCTTGAAAAGAGAAGGGAGGATACCAGCGAGAAAGAGGACTGAGGAATAAGCAGGCACTAGAACTTCAAGGAAAAAAAGAAAAAGAGAATTATATTTTTCGTTTCAGCAAGTATGCTTCAGTGTGTGTGTGTGTGTGTGTTTGCACATGTGTGCATGCATGTTTATATATATATATATATATATATATATATATATATACATGTTATATATGCATGTGTTATGTGTTATGTATACATGTCCACATGGGCATCTCCCTCGATCATTCTCCACTTTATTGAAGCGAGGTCACTGGATTGAACTAATTAACTACTACTGTAGCTAGGCAACTTGCCCTGGGAGTCCCATATCTCTGACTCCTGAGTGCTAGAATTACAGTCACTATTGGGTGGGCTTTTCTGTGACTTCTGGTGAGACGTACTGTGGTCCTCAGATTTATAGAGCAGGTACTTCATCCCCTAAATCATCTTCCACACCCTCCCAGGATAATATTTCCTGAAGATGAAAGTGCTAGAGTTTCAGGGTCCAAACATGGGCCCCAGCATCACTAAGCTAAGTTCAGTCACTAGTCCTAAGTGTGCCAATTAATTAAAGAAATGCTATAGTGAAAAGTAGAGAAAGGAGATTTATTCAAAATGGCCGCATTGGTGAGAGGAGTGAATGGGGTGTGGGGACAACACTCTAAGTCCATCTTTCAGCGTCTGGCATGAAATTTAAATTTAAATAGAGGGTAAGAGGTTTGGGTGTGGTCCCATCTGCCATCGACCTGTCATTATCTTGTTCTTCACCTACCCTCTACCCTGTCCCACAGAGTGGTCTGGAAAGTTGTGCAAAAGCTCTCCCTGCTCTTGCCCACAGGAGGCTTCCGCTTTCCATGCTCTCAGCATGAGCGAGGTTCCTAAGAAACTCTACTTCTTCGTGGTCCATTATTCCAATAGTCTAATATAAAAAGAGAGACTTCTTCTACTAAGAAAGTTACAAAAGTCTACTGTCAAAAGCCCAAAAGCTGCTATAGTTCTGCACATCTCTAATCCCAGCTATTGGGAGGCAGAGGCGGGTGGATCTCTGTGGATTTAGGCCAGTCCCCACCTACAGAGCTAGATGTTTCCCCAAACTTCACAAGTTGCTCTCAAGAGTACCGCTGACTCCGGCTATGAAGCACAAGAAATGGGGTGAGATTGCAAATTCAAACACATGGGCCCTATTTTCAGGAAGGAGATGGAATCTGGGCACAGGGAGGCTTCACACTGATTAATCTGTCTTTATCCAGTGTATGAAAACAAGAGTGACACAAACTCATACACAAGACACCCCAAACTCCAGCCTGTCTAGAGTAGTAGCTGAAACCCCTTCCCTACACCATCTATCTCCACACATTTTTAATTAAAGCTGTGTTTCTGAGGACCACAAAGCAAGATGTTAGCTTGGATGGTAAGAGAATTGGTAGAACTCAGCTTAAGATTTAAGGCACGTGGAAGATATGCCCAGATACATCTTCAATGAAGCTAACAATCTAATTGTATTACACAACTACTGACTTTATTATCACATCTAAAGCATATGTAACCAAATGAAGAAAAACATTTTTTTGAGCTTCATCAAAATTAAAAATACTTGGATTTCAAAGAACACTGTCAAGAAAGTTGAAAGAGTCTAGCACTAAGGCTTTATAAGTAATTAATGAGTACAAAAATAATGTAATTTGAAATTAGGCAAAATATTTGTATAGAAGGCCAACAGGTGCCTGAAAGGATGCTTGGTGTTGTGATGCTTGTGAAGATTCAAATTCAAAGAATAGGATTCTACTCTGTACTCACTACAACCTTAACTGAAAAGATGTTGAGAAACCAGAGCCCATAACCACTGCTACTGGGAATGGAAAATGTCTTGGCCGCTTTAGAGAACTATTTGACATTTCCTCAAAAGATTAAATGCAGGGTTACCATGTTACCACACTGCTTCAAACTTGATTATGTGCCCAAGATAAATAAATGAAAACTTGTCTGCATTAAGAGGGTGTGCAGCTGGGTGGTGGTGGCACATACCTGTAATCCCAGCAATCTGGGAGGCAGAGGCAGGGGGATTTCTGAGTTTGAGGCCAGCCTGGTCTACACTACAGAGTGAGTTCCAGGACAGCCAGGGCTATACAGAGAAACCCTGTCTTGGAAAAAACCCAAAAATCCAAAAACAAAAAAACAAAAAAAGAGTGTGTGCATCTTTATAACTTCATTATTTATAGTGACCAAAAAGAAGAAACAATTCAAATGTCTATCGCGAGGTGGTATAAAGCAAACAGGGCATTGTGTGTTCACAGAAAAGACTGAAATAATGCCTCGTGCTGTAGTGTGGTTGGACCTTGAAATGATTACCTAAGGGCAAGAAGCCCAGATCAAAGTATACTGCATTCTCCGTCAGCTGCGTGGCTTTTCCAGAATATTTAAGTCCAAAGAGAAAGAAGGTCAATTAAAAGTTTCTTAGAGAGATGAGGATATTATGGACAGAGAAAAAGAGGGAAAGACTCCTCACACATGCTGTTTCTGTTTTGGGAATAATGCAAATGTTTTGAAATTAAACTTACAGTTTCCCAATTCTGAATATATAGCATCATACTGCACACATAAATGAATTTAATGCCATGAGGTCTTGCCTAACAAAACTACAAAAGGGGAGATCTTGTTTAGTGCACATAATGGCTTCTACGAGCCAATGTACACCTGCTCTTCTCTGTGCTCGTTCGTGGCTTTAAGAAGTTGTATGTGAAGCCCTCTCAGGCCATCACTCATGGGATTCCTAGTCTGAGAAACCAATAATATATCTCAGCATATATCTTTTGAACCTATCAGGTAATCATGCTCAAATAGGATAACTCTTCTTCTGATTTCTTCTCTCTGTTCCCTATAGCTTTATGTACTAAAAATAGGGCTGGAGAAATAGGGCTTAGTAGTTAAGAGCAGTGGTCTTACAGAGTACCTGGGTTTGATTCTCCAAAGACACATGGGGGCTCACACAACCATCTGTAACTCCAGATCCAGGATACCTGGCAAATTCTTCAGCCTCCATAGATACAGACACACACGGTACACAGACAAAGGCAAAACACTCGGGCACGTAAAGTAATAATAAAAAGTTTCAAATCTGAAAACTTATTAATACATGTTTCCATGTGTTTGTTGATGAATATGTGATCAGAAACTGCTATCAGAGCAGATGCCTTAGTGTCAAAACCCCAGCCAGTGCTCAAGAAGCTGAGCTTCCAAGAGGAAAATCACCTCCCCATGGGAGGGTTCAAACACCATTCTTTTTCACAGATTCAGCTTTAGGTATATTCAAGTAAAAATGAGAACAAAGTTAGAAGACATGCTGCCGGTATTAGAGATCATGAATTCTGTGGAATTCATATACACAGAATGAGCAGCATGAGACTTACATAGACAAAAAGGAGCTGGAGTCCAGGCTTTGAGTCTAAAACATGCCACTCATCTCCTGGAATGCTGGGACCTCCTAGGTCGCTATCCCCAATGCAAAGCTGAAAGCTGTTCCAGAAGGGGAGAAGTAGTCAGGAAGGGCGGGTTTATGCACCATCACCTTTAGAGAAGTTTTCTTTTGTCTCTCTTTTCCAAAGTTCCCTATTCTGCCCAGTTTTTAAGAACTGATATAGAGACTCATAAAGAATGTTGGCCCTGAGGGCTGGTTTTAATCAAATTTAGGCCTGCTAGCCAGCTGATATCAATTTAGAATCTCTTGGCTGGGATTTGTTATTAAAGTTCTGGACGAAGCGAAGCCAAGCATCTTATAACTGAAGCTGGGGTCATTTCTCCAAAATTTTTCTCTCTCCCAGTCCTTTCCTGTCCCCAAGGAGAGGCTGGTTTATTACTACAGATTTTTGCCTACTGTCTGGGTCAGTGTAGATATGTGAGTCTCCCCAGGGAGAGACACTCTCACACTTTGGCCATCTTCCTTCCATTTCTTTGTATGCTGAGACCCCTCCAGGACCTGGGAGACCCCTCCTGTCCCTCCAGGACAGTCTGAAGATGACACAAGAAGGTCCAGTAGACAACTTGATGTCCCCCACTAAGGCAGCAAGCAGTACACTTCCTCTTAGTTTCCCAGACTCAAAATACCTTTTCTTGTTAATTAGCTAGGTTCCCAAATTCTTTAAAGCAATTTTCTTTCTGTGTATTTGATGTTTCTGTGTATGTGAGTTTTGTGGTTGTATTATTTCTCTGGGAGAGAGGTCATAATAAAGGTTTTTCTGGTTACTGAGTCAAGGGTATGCTGACTTGGGAGAAAGGTTTTGTCTTTGCATTTTTAGAAATGGTGACTAGTATCTATACACCTTTTAGAGTAATATGGATCAGATATGGGAGCTGAAGACCCCCTGAAGAAGTAGATTCCAGAGAATCAAACAAAAAGATTATCTTAATGAAGCTAAAGCTTTTCTCTTTCAGGAAATATAAAAAAGAACTGGCACATTCCCGCACTTGTGCCTGCAACTCTCTGACCTGGCAGCCTGACCAGCTGTGCACTGGTGAGCAACGGTCAACCTGTTGTTATCTCATGGAGACACTCTGGCCTGGAGCTCCTGAAAGGTTTCCATGCAGCTAGCGAGGTTCCCATAGGCAGGTCACTACCATGCCTTTCCTGTGCTTCAAACCTACCATGGCCTTTGTAGTGCACATCACTACCATACCTTTTCTCTTGAACCCAGACGATCTACCATATGAACTTTGTTCCAAAACAGCAGTAACTTAATCTCTGGGCACACAACTAAAATCCTAATCTAGTAAGTCTTATTAAATCTAAATCCTCAGGTGGTGAATCCTGATGGATCTGCCATAGAAATTGGGAGACACTTGTAGCTATGTCTTGTCCTCATGATATCCACATCCAAGAAGACCTAACTCTCTCCTGCTTTCTCTCTTCCTCTGTCCTACCTGGAAGTCCCGCCTACTCACCCAGTGATTGGCTCCTTTATTCATTAGGGGATTGGTTCACAAGAAGTCACCTGAGTATGACTCCCTCCTTGTCCAGAGACCCTTCCAGGAGAGTGGAATTAGCATCAATATACAAACAGCATCAGGCCCATCCACAACTGGGCAGAGAGTTGCCAGCACAAGTGAGGGAATGTGAAGGTTCATTTTTAATATTTCCCACAACAGATGGTGAACTGACTGGCTGGGCAAGAGTCTACTAGAAATTTAAGATTCTTAGTCTGAGAGTTAGGGTTTTATTTTTATTAAGTGAGTAGCTAGGTAGCACTGGGATGAGTCAAGTGGACTCAAGCACAAGAACCATGAAACAAAGAAACTGCAGGCAAGCTCTGAGGTCCCCTGCTATGGGGAGTGCAGGCTGCTTTGAGTCAGAGAGCTGTAGAATGGTAGTTGCCTATTTCTTGGGGCAAAGATTGATTGAACTGTAAATTTATAAAATTGGGATTATTTGTGTTGAGGATAGATTTATATACGGATTTTGTCCAAATCACATGAGGAATTTCACCTGCCATTCAGAACTAGGGTAAGGGGAATTAGTAACTGACTTCAAATAGAGAGGACAGTGAACAGGTATTAATTAATAATGTCTGTGGCTCCAGGCACATACAATATTTTAGTTTACTTCATTTGTTTTAATATTCAAAATTGGTATGATGTTGAGTTTTGTGGTTATATTATTTCTCTGGAAGATAGGTCAAAATTGAAGTTTTTCTGGTTACTGGCTCAAGGGTATGCTGATTTGGGAGAAAGTTTTTTGTCTTTGCATTTTTTAGAAAAGGTGATTAGTGTCTATACACCTTCCAGAGTGATATGGATCTGATTTGATAGAGGGAGACCCCCTGAGGAACTAGATTTCAGAGAATCAAACCAAAAGGTTATCTTGATGATACTAAAATTTTGTTTTGAGATTTGTATATTACAGAATATCCAGCCTTGGTGAGTCTCTACTTAAACTCCAGATGTCTTGGACTTTCAGCCAGATCCAGTCAAAACAGACATCAGAGACTAAATCAATCATTAGTGTGGTCTTCATAAGGGCAACCAACTCTATTTTCTCTCCCTTCCCTCCTTCAAAATATCTCAATGCCCGTATTCATCTTGAAGAAGCTATCAAGAGTCGTCGAGCCAGTTCCCTGGGCTTTGGGGCTAGAGGGGATTATTATAGGTTGTCTTTCTAGGGAATGTAGACATGGTCATATGTGGAAGAGGGAGTAATAGCTAGAATTGATTACAGAGCCATAAACTCATTTTGTAGAAATCTTTTTAATTGTTACTAAGTTGAAGTTGTAGTTTCTTATTTTGGTACAGAATTTTTTGATGCAAAAATCAAGGTTTTCATTAGTATAAATTTCTTCTATCGATACTAAAATTTTAAAAGTATGGGACTTAGACCCAGTCCTTCTATTATTGTTATTATAAACTGATCTGAGATGATTAAGGCTGTGCATTAAGGGCCAAATAGCAAATTGATGGCTCTGAGTTTATTGTTAGGGTGTTTTCAGAGATTTTAATTAGAAATAGCTGAGAGCAGTTAATGGAGAATAGTCCAGATTACTTTACGTAGATAGCTGGTTTTCAAAAACGTCAGAATTCCACAGAATGTGACATTTAATGTTATTTATTCACTTGTTGAGACAATTTGCTCCTAACAGCTTCCCATTTGTGGATTCAAAGAAGCAACTGAGCCTCTTACCTCCAGGTGAGGCTGTACATTTGTGGCTAGGTCACCATTAGGCAGAAAATTGTCAATCTCTCTTGCAGACCTGTACTGTTCTTGAAAGGACACAATGTACAGGTTAGGAAAGTTTAGTTCTGCCAATACAAAATAGGCTTAGTCCTTAACAATTCCTGTATCTCTAAGGTCTGTCAGATGATCCTGGGCCAGAAGGCTAAAGACATGCTCCATCTTCCTGACTTACTGGAGCTGTATAGGTAGGCAGCAGTCTCTACAATTTGTCTCAGTTCTGAAAGCCATGTTAGGCTTCCTATATATTTTCAGCTAATGTTGGTCATTCTCAGATTCCTGACAGGGTTGAAAAACTACTTATAGTCTCATAGCCAACCCAGGCCATTTACTTTGAGAGAATAGATTTGAGAGAATGGTTTTCAGATGGCACACTATCTAAAGCCAGGACATAAATCAAGGTAGACTCATGTCTTTTATTTTAGGATAGATGACAATGTTCTATCTTAATGATATAAATGATGGACTGTGTGCTAGTTAGGTCTGTCGTATACTTTATAGATTACAAAATGGTAATAGTTGTGCTCTGTTTATATTTGAGAGAATGGTTTTTTTTTTTATTAGAACAGAAAGGGGGAAGTGTTATGGGTGGGCCTGGTACTGTTTGTATGTTGATGCTAATTCTGCTCTCCTGGTAGGGGCTGTGGATAAGGAGTAAGTCATACTCAGGTGACTTCTTATGAACCAATCCCCTAATGAATAAAGGAGCCAATTACTGGGTGAGTAGGTGGGGCTTCCAGGTTGAACAAAGGAAGAGAGAAAGCAGGAGAGAGTTAGGTCTTCTTGGATGGGGTAGCATGAGGACAAGACTTAAGTACAAGTGTCTCCCAATTTCTATGGCAGATCTGTCAGGATTCACCACCTGAGGATCTAGATTTAATAAGGCTTACTAGATTAGGATTTTAGTTGTTGTGCCCAGCTATTGCTGTTACTGTTGCTTCAGAACAAAGTTTGTGTTGTGTCTTCCTTCATGGATAGTTCGTCTGGATTCAAGAGAGAAAGGTATGGTAGTGATGTGCACCACAAAGGCCATGGGGTGAGGATGGGGGTGGGAGTGGGGGTGCAGGAATGGGGGGGGGGCACGTTGAAGCACAGGAAAGGCAATGGTAGCGACCTGCCAGCTCCAGGCCAGAGTGTCTCCATGAGATAAAAACATGTTGGCCATTGCTTGCCAGTGCATGACTGGCCAGGTTGCTGGGTAAGAAAGTTGCCAGCACAAGCATGGGAATGTGCCAGTCCTTTTTGAATATTTCCTGCAACAGGTATAAGATTCAGGGGTGTTGGTGAGGTAAGAGAAAAGGAGAAAGTGAGGTTCAAGGTACCCAGGCAACAGAGCAAGAGCAAGTTATTTATCTTGAATCCTGGCTTCAAAGTAGACACTACATGTTCACTTATTAGGGCCAGTGGTTGCAGTTCATGATTGACAGTGGCTAGACTCTATAGCAGTTCAAAATAGAGTATATTTTGCAGTTCAAAAGTATGTGAGCTGGGTGGAATAAGGGGAGATATATGAGATGAATGTTATTTAAAGAAGCCATGTGTGTTAGCATGCTAGTGTTCCTTCTAGCCTCTGTCCAACTGTTACTTAGCAACAGCCAGGTAGGAGTACGGCTTGCTATTAAAAGGGATTGTTTGAACTCTCTTAACTCTATGATCCTTTTACGTCTCTCTGGTCACTTTCTCCCTCTCTGGCCTCTCCTCCTCCCCCTCTCTGACTCACCATATTTTCCTGGTCAGCCTTCTCTCTCTCTCTCTCTCTCTCTCTCTCTCTCTCTCTCTCTCTCTCTCTCTCTCGCCATGCCTGTCCCCTCTCTTTCTCTGCCTCTACTCATTTCTCCACCCCTCCTTCAATAAACTTCATTCTATACTAGACCCATAGTACAGCTGGTACCTGGGGGGTGGGGATACCTCAGCATGGGCCCTGCTAATGCACCTTCATTCACTGCACCATACCACACTTTATAAAACATATCAATGTGTACATACACTAATACCAGCTATGTAGAAATATTGCCAACAACTTTAACATAGTAAAGAGCAGTATAAAATGCTGTCAGGCATATTGCACACTAGATATGAAAATTATGAGTCAAAAGCTTTAAGTTTGATAATCATAAGGGAGACAGATAAAGGCAGAAGTGCACTTTCCAGACATAAATGGCCATTGTGCATCTGTAAGATACCTCCCCCCCCCCCGAAACTGAGGGTGCCCCAGCACACCACGCCTCAGAAGGCAACACCCAAATCACTCTCAAGAAACAGTCTCAATGCAATAACATGAGGATTTCTTTATTCCAGAATTCTGGGTTCCACGGCCATACACCGCGCGGGAGTAGAGGACTGTGGACCCGGAGTGCAGAATTGGGACAGCTTTTATAAGTTCACAATGAAGCCCGAGAATCACCAACCAATCATTCCTTAGCATGGAGAGCCCGTGAAATGTGAGCTGATTGATCTGTACCACTCCATAGTTTTTAGGCCAATCAGTTTAAATTATTGGAGCCCTTGCTCAGTGGACCAATTAGTTTCCTATTTTCTTGGAGTCTATAGCTGTGTGAACTCCTGGATAGGTAATGGCGCAAGCAGTTTACAGAAGCAAGATAAGCTTAGCTCATTTCCAGTAACCTTGTGGGGCCTGGATCACCTATTCAAGGCCTTTCTGCCTAGGTCTTAAAGGGCGGGCTCTGGACTGTGACCTTTTACCTAATTCTTAACAAAGAGCACAAAGAGCAGGTTCTGGAATATGAAGTGTTTGGGGCTCCTTAGAAGGCTGGAGTTAGGCTGTATTTTCTATTCTTTCACATCTCCCTCAGATTAGGATGGATGTATTGGTCAAGAACTAAGAAGAGACATAAAAATGCTCAAAGTTTGACCAAAAATCAAGATAGTGGAGGAAAAGGTTTTGTGCCCCAGAAGGGGTTTGTTATGATTTGTCCACAGAAGGGTGCTGATGTCGATGGTGGGAATTTCTGAGGTGAATCTTCATGAGTGTCTTTAGGTTGTTTGATGAGCCCTCAAAATGTAGGTCTGGTGGGCCCTAGCTCCCCCATGACAGTTGTTATAAAAAGCCTGAGCTTGGGGCATGCAGTATTTGGGCTCCAGGCATATCATGTGCTTGCTCAGACACATACTTTGACTGTGGCTGCCCGGTATGTATCCACGCAGCCAAGAACAGGGAGGAGCCCTCCTGGTACCACACCCTAGAGCCTCCCAACCTGAGGCATGAGGAGTTCCTGGTTGGGTTTTGTTGCTGTTACTGTTCTTATTTACTAGTTTTGAACATTACAGTTGTTCTAGTTTTATTGCTATGATAAATGTCATGAGCAAAAGCAACTTAGGGGAGGAAAGGGCTTATTTCAATTTACACTTCCAGGTCATAGTCCACCCTTGAGGGAAGTGAAGGCAGGAGCTGTAGATGTTAGGCCTGGTACTGCCTCCCAGCCTCATGCTCCCAGAAATAAGGCTCACACTCAAAATATATTTACAAATGCCTTGGCCATAAATCAAGGCTCTACTCTGACAAAATCATACTTAAAATAACCCAATTATTTTAACCTACATTTTGCCATGCAGCTGGTTACCTGTGATCAGGTGTCATGTATCCATCTCCTCGATTCTTACCTGTAAATGTCCCTCACCTGACTATCCCAGAATCCTTTCTCCTCCCAGATACTTCACCTTCCTGCCTGAGCCGTAGGCCATAGGTTTTTTTTTAATTGACATGCAATACATAAGATATTTTTTCTACAAGAAACTTCGGGGAATGCTGCTCACTGATTTGTCCATTAGCTCTTGTTCAATTAGCTTTCTTCTAGCCCAGACTCACCTGTCAATCTTCAATCAAGACAATCTCTCACAGGCTAATCGGATCTGGTCAATTCTTTAGTTGAAGGTCCCTCGGAGTCCCCCAGTGACTCTAGGTTTTGTCAAATTGATACTAGAAACTAACCACCGAGTATCTTTCATTGTTGTTCTTGTCTTAGTTAGGGTTTTAATTGATGCAACAAAACTCTATGACCAAAAATCAAGATAGTGGAGGGAAAGGTTTATTCAGTTTACACTTACACATTGCTGTTCCCCACTGAAGGAAGTCAGGGCAGGAACTCAAACAGGCCAGGAACCTGAGGCAGGAGCTGATGCAGGAAGGATGGAGGGATGCTGCTTTTGACTAGCTTTCCATGGCGTGCTCAGTCAGTCTGCTTTCTTATAGAACCCAGGAGTACCAAAGATGATACCAACCTTCATGGAGTGGGCCCTCCCCTATTGATCACTAATTGAGAAAATGCTCTACAGCTGCATATCATGGAGCTATTTACTCAACTGAGGCTCCTTCCTCTCTGATGACTCTTGTGTCAAGTTGATAAACAAAACCAGTCAGTACAGATCCCATGGTTTTACATTCTTGGTTTGGAATATACATGTATTCTAATCCATTATAGCTATTATCAATAGTAATACTTAACTTGCACCATCTCTGTTCACTGGAAACCATTTCAAATTGGCTCTTGAGTCCCTGAGGGATGTTATGACAATGACTTGTATTAACTCCTTCAGTTCTGAAATAATAACACACCTCAGATTCGCTTCATCCATTTCTTACCACAGGTCAAGCCATCAGTCGGTTTCTCCAAGGAGATGTAACTCCTTTGGAAATGGTATTTAGAAATCTTAATGTAAATTCTAGAAGTTCTCTGTTTCTACACCCTTTTAAATGGTTAAGATGATATATTTAAAATAAAGCATGAATCCACAGTAGTATTTCTAATTAAAAGTTACAAGCAGAGGGTTGTGCTTAGATTTCCTAATTTCACATTTGCCTACTCTTTGTGCAAGCAACATCCCATCTTCTTACATCAGCATAATTATGCACTTAATACACAGTAATCTCAAAAACAAACAAAAGCCCACATACTGCGGGCAGACATAATTACTCACAAAAGCTTATAATCTCTTTTTGAATTTTCGTTTGTTTGGTTGTTTTGGTTTGTGAACTTATAATAATGTAAAGTCAAAGCACTGTTTTTAACCCACTTGAAATGGCCCTGTCCCTATGACTTTTGTTTTCTTTTGTTGTCAGTTTTTTTTATTAAAGGCTTTTTAAGATTTTGTTTTCTTTTATGATTGTGCAACCTATTGATAAAGTTTCTAACTTAAATCTACAAAATAAGGTATAAACATATATTTAAATTATTTTATGCTCATTTCATGATATTTGTCTTAGGGATTCCATTGCTGTGAAGAGACTTCATGACCAAGACAACTCCCATAGAGAAAAACATTTAATTGGGACTGGTTTACAGTTTCAGAGGTTTGGTTCATTATCCTCATGGCTGGAAGCATGGCAGTGTCCAGGCAGATATGGTACTGGAAAAGGAACTGAGAAGTCTGTATCTTAATCCACAGGCAGCCAGGAGAAGAAACTGAGTTCCAGGTAGCTAAGAGGAGGTCTCAAATCTCATCCCCATAATGACACACTTCCTCCAACAAGGCCACACATACTCTAGCAAAGCCACACCTACTCCAACAATGCCACACCCACTCCAACAAGGCCACACCCACTCCAACAAGACCACACCCACTCCAACAAGGCCACACCTACTCCAACAAGACCACACCTACTCCAACAAGACCACACCTACTCCAACAAGGCCAAGGCTCCTAATAGTGCCACTCCTCAGACAAAGCATATTCAAACCACCCCAATATTTAATATAGTTTGTGGAAACTTATTCTCAGTCTTGGTTCTCTAGGATTACCAGTAGTTCTTTGAGCTACTGAATAATTTTAAAAATAAACTCTCTTTATGCTGATTCTGCTAAAACTGGCTTTTATTTCCTGTGACTAAGAATGTTGGTTCAGTAAGACAGCTGTGGGGTACGGTGCAGTTGCCTGCCAACCTACCTGCTCAAGAACTCCGTAAGATAATGACAAATTTGGAAGCTATTGAAGTTTAACGAGCAGCATGCTCACCTCTTATGTCAACATTCATGTCAATAAGAAAAAACAAAACAAGTGATTTGTCATATGAAAAAGAAAACCACTACCCAGTGTCCACTTCTCCCCCAGGGTAGCCAGGCCCTTTGCAAGTGGAGCTGACTGGAGGGAGGGAAGGTTAGCTGCGTGGGGGCGAGCACAGTGCAGGAGTTTGGTCTCTATCATGAATGCCAAAGCAAAGAACACAATCAGAAACAGCTTTGGAGAAATAGCTTATTTTCAGGGGGCCAGCGGAATGGGTATTGATACCCCTGGGGAAGTGGCCAGGGTTTTAGGGGTAAGGATTTTGTGGCCATGTACCATTGGCCTGGTCAGGACTGTTGGATGCTTCATTTACATATTCAGGGGCTACGGTGTGAGTGTGTGTGTGTGTGTGTGTGTGTGTGTGTGTGTGTAGGAACTTTATAAGGTCAAACAAGGCGTGAAGCTTGATGTCTGTCAGGTAATCAATTCTTGATGCAGTTGATGGTGGAGGAGCTGACTTTCTGGTGCCAGGTTGGGAGGGAGGAGGTTGCTGACTGACTCCTGCAGTCCTCATGTTTGAGGTGTTGGGTGTTGAGGCTCCCTCCCTTCCTTGGTAACCCTGAGCCTTACAGTCCCAAAAAGGAATGTTTCAGATAACATTTTCTCTTCGCCTCTAGATGTCAGGAAGGCTGGAATAACGTTCAAGTGTCTTCCCCCAGCTGGCTCCTCATATAACTTCTTCCTTTTCCTCTACATGCAGAACTACACATGAGACAAGAGCTTCTGTATTCCTGTCAGGCCTTCCTCCTGGTTCTGGCCCAAGGAACGCTGAGAACCTTCCTCCTGGTTCTGGCCCAAGGAACGCTGAGAAAGAGAGCCTTTCCTTCCCAGAGAGTGGCCACCAGTATACCCTCAGAGAGTGGTTTCCTCTGATGAACACAGTGCACAGTAGTGCCCGTTCTCCTGGTAACTGGGGGACCTTACACCGGATCGCTCCTCTCTTCAAGTCCTGAGTATGAGCTGAGAGTGCTCACAGAGAAATTGTGAGATGCACTCTCTCATCCCTGGCTAGAAGTATGTGGTATATGGGGAAAAAGGATTCTGAATTCTGTCAATGGGAACTTGTGAAAAAAATAACCAAGTGGAATCTAAAGTTACCTTGTTTTCTCCATTTTCATGAGAATGGTCCTTGTACAGTTTTCTAGACACTTCCAATCCTGATGTATTTTCTGCTTGGTCTCTGGCAACAGAAATACCTTATAACCAACAAACAACTCTCCCACTTTCCATGTAACGATTATGGTCATAGAGGATGGTGATGGCTTAGACTAGAATTCCTCTGAGCTGTCACAAGTGTATGATGAAAATATTCTGAATTCCAGTGGGTTTGAGGAGTGCTAGGAAGAGTTCTTTATGAGAATTTATAGAGCCCAGAAATAAATCAGAACATTCTTGGTCATGTTATTAATTCCCAATCATGTGAGAACATACTTACCACCAGTGGTACCTCAAACCACGCCCTGGAAGTTGTATTAGTCAGGGTTTTCTAGAGGAGCAGAACATAGGATAAATCTGTACTCAAAGGGGATTTATAGGATTTGCTTATAAGATACAGTTAGAGTAGTCCATCAAGGGCTGTTTCACACCAGAGAGGCAAAGAATCCAATATTTGCTTAGTCCATGAGACTTTGTACTTGGCAGATCCAATTTAGTGTCAAAGGCCTAAAGGAGTTCTGAAGACCTGCAGGACTTCCTGAGGACAAGCATGAATAATCTAATTTCAACAAAGGAATCAGAGCAGCAACAACAGAGTAGATGAACTCCCAGGGAGACTGAAAGCCTAGAGTTCAGAAGATCAAGGCTTTCCTGCCATACCTCTAGCCAGGCTGCCCCCATCCTTTTAGGTCAGTTTTCCCACACCAATTAAAACAACCAAGACAATCCTCTACAGACATGCCTATAGTCCCCCAACCCCCTGCCCAACAGACAATCCCTCCTTGAGACTGTTTTCACACATGACTCTAGTTTGTGTTAAGTAGACAACCAAAGCTAACAGTTCCAGAAGTGAAACTAGATGGCCTCTGTCGGGGTTCCATGTGTGCCAGGGGCCATTCCACAGATTGGTTCTACACAGCTATACAATATGGTCTCACAAAGGTTCATGCAATGCCTCTTCCTAATGTGTGCCCCATTTTTCTATTTTATGGGTAAGAGAGGAAACAGGATTCGAACCCAGTCACTGGCTTCCATGCCCATTCTCAACGATTACATTATATCCCATCTTAATGGAAAGGGCTTCCTTATTAGTATGTAAACCACTTATACTTGATAATGGCATGTCTTATAAAGTTAGTGAAGCCATAAATTACTTTTCAAAAGAATATATGTTTCATTCATCTCTGTCAAAGGCACAAAATATTTTCCTCGAAATCAAATCATCCAATAAAAATAAATTATACAGTCCAATTAAAAATGCACTTCTAACTTAGTAGGAACAAGTATACCAACCTTACACAGGAAAGAAACCATTATCTGAAGTCTTTGTTTTGTATGCACAAACTAATTAAATTTTTATTAGTCATTTATCTAATGAGAATTTAATGGTAACCTACTCCTTTTATTGAGCATCATAAACAAATTCAAAGCCAAGGTTTTTTTTTAAAGTTGATACTCATGAAATTATATAAGAAGAAAGCAACATTTAAATATCAGGAGATAAATTCCAAACTTTTTCTTACACACCTAATGGTAGATTTGTGATTTGTGGGAACATGTATATACCCATGGATACACAAGCCAGTGTGTCACAGCGGCTGGAAGCCTTGTTCCTCTAAAGTGTTGGACCTACGGGGAAATTATGAAGATCCACTCACTGAGTTGTGGGTTTCTAAAAGGGTGAAAAACAACTATCAGTTGAAAATTCCTAAACCTAAAGGATTGAAAATTCTGTAAAATCTTAGTCAGATCCCAGCCAGGTCTGTGCTGAGTCGTCACATGAGAAACCACACTGAGCCTGTTTTGTAACTTGAAAAAGTGGGTAACTGTCCATCTTCCCAGAAAGCTGTGGTGTAAATAAGACATGTCCCATGGTCTTAGGCATTTGAACAATCCTCTATGCTTCGGTTGGTAGGGCTGTTTGGGGAGACTTAGGAGACCTAGCCTTGCTGGGGAAAGCATGTCATGGAGGTGGACTCTGAGGGTGCACAGCCCTCCTCTGCTTCACGTTCACTAGCCCTACTGTGTGCTTGAGGCTCCTGATGCACACTTGCGGTGTCATTCTCCTGCCTCCGCGCCTGCAGCCTGCTGCTATGTCTCCACGCCATGATGAACTCTCACTCTCTGGAACTGTAGGCCCGAACCAAAGTATCCCCTGCCTTATATAGGTAGTATTTTACCGCAGCGATAAATTACCTTATAGGGGATGCTAACTCAGCCAGCTAAGCTAATCACGTTTTCTGAGGACGTGCTGTGTGTGCATCTGTCGACGTCACTGTCGATGTCACTCCTCGCCTCTGCCTTGTCTTTTTATCTTAGGAGAGTAGAGGTCACTGGGGAGCTAGAGTTTGGAGGCCCGAGTGCCAGCCATCTTCTTCAAAGATATCTAAAGGACTCGGCAAAGCCTAGAGGACCCAGAAAAGACGTACAAAAGAGTACAGTCCTAAGAAGAGACGCTTTAAGGAAAAGGAGAAAATAGGTCTTTAAAATTCTGCTCTATTCCTCCAACCAGGTCACCAGGACATTGAAGTAGGGATCCAGGCACAGACGTGACTGGCAAGAGTCTGTCCCTTTACATGGGGAAGTCATGAAGCAAGAAGATGATTTGGGGATGTGTGGAACAACCTTTCCTCTGTTAGAGCAAATGAAGAGCAGAGGGCAGATCCACTGAATCGCGATGCTGTGTTAAATAGTCGCTGTCTCTCCAGCTAAGCCAGTGCCACAGCTGTCATCCTGTTGATCCCAGACTCCTTCCTTTCACCTTGGACAGCCTGCACCATGCAAGGATGCCAACTCAGCCAGCTAAGCGAACCACGGTTTCTGAGCTGAAGGGACACAGTCGCATCGCTTGCTTTGCCTTCCCTTGAGAGCTTTTAACTGCTGTTCAAAATGTCTTTACTCAGGAATGGCTATTTTTCCTTTCCTTCCACAGAAGGCAGGCTCTAAGCTGGCAAGTTGGCGTGTAGATAGACCATATCTGGCCAAATGCCTGTTTGTATAAATAAAGTTTTATCTAACTGTGTCCACAGCTATTTACAAACACGCTGCCTAAGGGAGCTTTTGCTCAGAGCAGCGGGGCTGAGTAGCTGAAACAGGACCTATCTGACCCGCAGAGTCTGAACTATGTATTATCTGATCCCTTATCAGAAAAGTTGGCCAGCGTGTTTTGTGCTTAAATCAGAGAAGAGTAGAACAGTCCTTGGTTCACAGTAGACAATAAACAAACACTAGAGATAGAAGCGAACCAGGAAAGTTTTCCATTTTGGGATGCAGTTATATGGAAAACTCATATTAGCAGAAGAGGCAGAAAATTAAATGTCTAATAGTTACACTTTTCAGAAAAAAAACCTCTGCTCTATTTAAACAGCTTTGGCTCCACTTGTGTTGCACGATCTGCACCTACTAAAGAGCTCTCTGGATTCAAGAAACACTCACATGTGCACACACACACA
Source organism: Apodemus sylvaticus (assembly GCF_947179515.1). Lineage (NCBI taxonomy): Eukaryota > Metazoa > Chordata > Mammalia > Rodentia > Muridae > Apodemus > Apodemus sylvaticus. The sequence goes on along the minus strand of NC_067494.1, from coordinate 7,935,488 downwards.
CACACACCAGTTAATTTGGGTATGCCTTGACTAGCTCAATGGCTGGACATTTCTAATTCTCCCCAAGGCTAGCATACATTCTCCCCTCCAACTTCCCTTGATTCAGCTTACTAAATCAGCATTTTGTCTCTGCTACCCCAGACTCAATCCGGGGAGTGCCCCTAAGGCCACTTTCCCTGAATTCTTACATGACTGGTTGCTTTTTTCCTACAGCTCTTAGGTCTAATCTCTCTGCTTCTGTGATTCTCTGCCTCTTTCCTCCCTCCTTCCCCTGTCCCTTATCTGTCAACCCCTTGCTTCACAATCTAAAAGTTCTGCCTCCTTCTTTCTGTCCAGCTATTGGGTGTACAGCAATTCTTTATTATCAGTTGAAGCCTGCTGGAGGCAGAAACCCTCAGGTCTGGAAGTAGCAGCTTTGGGAGCCAAATTAAGACAAAGCATTAGAACCAATTCCAAACACTATTTGCTGCTGCAGCTGGAGGCATTGGGAAGGTGTGAGGGCTGCGTTTCTAACTATATTTTCGGAGGCACATGGTACAACTAGATTTGATCAATGTGTCAATTTCTTAAGTAAATTAATTTTCTTCTACAGCTCATTTAAAAAGCTAATAAATATATTTACTATTAGAAATGTAGCGGGAAGAAAAAGAACATCTATCCCATTTCTTTTTTTCTTTTCTTTTTTCTTTTTTTGTTCTTTTTGGTTTTTTCGAGACAGGGTTTCTCTGTATAGCCCTCGCTGTCCTGGAACTCACTTTATAGACCATGTAGACCAGGTTGGCCTCGAACCCAGAAATCTGCCTGCGTCTGCCTCCCAAGTGCTGGAATTAAAGGCGTACACCACCACCGCCGCCCGGCTCTATCCCATTTTTTAAGGATGATCTTTATTCCAACTATAAAAACACATTTTAAACGCTGTAGACGGAATTCAGCTGGTTGAGGGATTACCCAGCATGCACAGTGTCCCGGCTTCCACCTCAGGCTTCTCATAGTACAAGGCTTGGTGGTGTAAGACTTGTAATCCTAGAACTGAGGAGATAGAGGCAAGAGGATTGGAAGTTCAAGTCATCCTCATCTATATAAATGAACTGAAGAATACAAGGCCAGCCTACGTCACACAGCACCTTGTCTAAATTTTTTTTTAAGTTTTCATATTAAAATATAGATTTTCAACAATTTTAACGTTTTCTTCTGTGTCATTATTAAGGGTACAGCTTTGGATGTGAAGACTATTAAGTCGAAAAGTAAATTTACTAAAAAACTTTGGGGATTTAAGCAGAATAAAATGGAAGTTTGCAGAGTGAGCGAGCGGGAGAGGATCTTAGGGAGACGAGGAGCAGATGTGCCGCAGCTGTTCCTACACTGTGTTTCCTGTTCTAATTCCTAGCGAAAGGAGTGTGGAGCCTCTCGTCTGAAGGAAGGCGTGCCTCCAGGCACTGAGCTAAGGAGACCAAAAACTCCAAAGGAGGAAGTGAGACTCGCTTGCCCACTGCCTTCCTCAGCTCTGTGCTGCTGTAACGGAGCACCCGAGGCTTGGAAACTCACAAAGAATGAAATACACTCTCGTGGTTCTGGAGGTGGGACGCCTGCGGTCAAGGCATCTTCAGTGTGCCATCGGTTTTGGTGCACCTCTACCCAGCAAAAGGCTGAAGGGTTAGGAAGATGTAACTGCCTGCAGTTACACCAAACGGGTTACCTGGAAGGGAAGCTGGGGATGGATGGGAAGGCGGGGAGAGAAGGAGGAGACCAAGACAACAGTTGCTGATCACGGTGCCAAGGTTTAATGGAGGACTCCGAATTTAAAGTTTCAGGCGAGACCGCTCCCCCAAATCCCAAGGTCTGTTCAGGAGAACTGGTCTGACCTCTCAGTGGGCATTGGCTCCACTGCTTGGGCGCCCGGGAGGGTCACCTGCTTAATTCAGGAATTTGTAGATCTGGAGGAACAGTGAGCTTCACCTTGGTCTGAGAGCTCCACCCTAGGTGGGGGGATTATGGGTAACACAGGTCTGGAACTCCCGCTCAAGGGCTGGAAAGGGACGTCACAGGAAGGTACAAAGTGTGTCCTCATATGGGAGAAGAGTAGAAGAGAATGAATAGACTCTGTGAAGATGTCTTCTGTCAGGACAGAACCACTCACAAGGGCAGAGTCAACGGAAACCTAAACAACTCCCCAACACAACCACACTGGGGATGAACACTATGAGTGCCTTTGACTTCTATGACTGTTTTTTATAAACTCTTCATAAGTAACCTCCAGGACAGTCATAATTGATATGGAGCAATAATTTAAAACGATAATTTTTTTTTTTATTTAACTGGTAGAGTCTTAAGTTTAAGTGATAGACTTTTTTCTTTGCCTCAGACTCCACAGACACTGTTTGTTACATTACTCAACTCTGGTGTTTTCTCATCTCTGAGCACTCAACTTTACTCTAAATGTCCCTCTTTGGTCCTGTGGAGGTCTTATTAGGCATCTTGAGACACTGTTTTTGTTGCTAGTTTATGGAAGATAGGGTTAGGAGTAGAGGTACCCCATGGCGCCAGAAAACTTCTACAGTTTTCTGTAGTGTTGGCCAACCAAAAGGCTATGGTGGGGCAACGGGCAGCTTCCAAAGTCGTGTCAGAAAGAGAGAACGTGAGGAGAATGGTGGTCCTTTTGCATGCTGAGCTGAAGAGAACATGTCACATGCCAAAATAGAGACTGGGCTCCCCTGTGCTGTGCCTTTTCTTTTTTTTTTTACTGGGTTAACATAAAAGTAGCTTAATAAAGAAGGGATTTGCAAGCTACCTATTTATAAGATGCCAGCTGTCCATGGTATTAGGGCTGGGTGTGTGGGTCTCGAGAAAAGGAGCACACAATTCAAAGTATTTCAGCAAGGCTAACATGTTGTTCTGCAGCAGGGCACTTAGCTGCAATTAGCGAGCAAGCAGGCAGGCACACTGGGCAAGAGACCCACGGATTTGTGTTCTTAAGACAAAGGAGGGACTGTGCCTCATTCTCGGCAATCAGAGCTCAACCTCATATTCTTACAAGTCTGGCTGCTCTGAAGGGGCACAGCTGATAAGAAGAAAGCAATTACGAGTGTCCCGTGCAACCTTGAGCACATAGCTTGATGTCAAGAGGTTCGGACGCTGGAGGATTTTGACTTTCTGCCACATGGTGTCTTTATAATCTTTAATGGAGTTTTGTCTTATTTAACCCATTGATAGAAGAAGGAGAACATTTCTTTTACGCTGCTCACAGACCCCAGCGCCCCACGCCTTGGAAGATGACATCCAAATCACTTGCAAGAAATGGTCTCGATGCAATAGCAAGAGGATTTTTTATTCCAGAAACAGGGTTCCACAGCTGTACACTGCGCAGGAGTAGAGGACTATGGACCCCTGAGTGCAGAATTGTGACAGCTTTTCTAAGTTTCCAACAAAGCCCGCAAATCACAATCATTCCTTAGCATCGAGAGCCCACATAGTGCAAACCAATCGATTTGTACCACTCTATAGTTTTTAGGCCAATCAGTTTAAATTATTGGAGCCTGCGCTCTGTGGACCAGTTAGTTTCCTATTTTCTTGGAGGTCTATAGCTGCGTGGACTCCTGAATGTGGGTAATGGCATAAGCAGTTTACAGAAGCAAGATAAGCAAATAATTAGCTCATTTCCAGTTACCTTAGGGGGCCAGGATCACCTATTCAAGGCCTTTTTGCCTAGCTCTTAACAAAGGGCAGGCTCTGGAATGTGACCTTTTACCTAGTTTCTAACAAAGAGCACAAAGAGCAGGCTCTGGAATGTGAAGTGTTTGGGGCTCCTTAGAAGGCTGGAGTTAGAGCTTCTTTGGAGCGAGATAGCATTTTAAACTTCTGACTTCTTGGGGTCATTAGAGTTAGGCTGTATTTTCTTTTCTTTCTTTCTTTTTTTTTTTTTTTTTTTTTGGTTTTATGGATTTTTTTTTTTCAAGACAGGGTTTCTCTGTGTAGCCCTGGCTGTCCTGGAACTCACTCTGTAGACCAGGCTGGCCTTGAACTCAGAAATCCGCCTGCCTCTGATTCCCAGAGTGCTGGGATTACAGACGTGCGCCACCAGCGCCCGGCTTTTTAGGCTCTATTTTCTATCCTTTCATCATCTGTCCTTCCGCTCTCCTCCTCTCGTGCTTCTCCACTTGAGTAAGCAGCTCTGATCCCAACTAGTTTGTCAACCAGGCCACCTACCCTGCAGGTGTCCAGTGGCGAGCCGTGTTTTTCTCAGGTCTGCACAGAGCGAGAGAGGGAAGCTCATAATAAAAATTTCTCTTTTTCTGTGGTACAGATGTGAATGTGGGGTTGTCACTCTAGAAAGTGGTGTGGGCTGGCTTGTGGTGACATCCACTGACTGAGTAGAGAGAACTCCCTGAGGTTCTCACCTGTGCTGGCTTTCTCTCACCCCCACATGCAGCCTCCACAGGGCTGTTGCCTAAAATAGAATAGTGTAGTTGCTACTTCCTAAGACTCTTCATCTTCTTTGCTCATATAAACAGAATCTATATTTAATTAGATATGGTTTGAAGAAAGAAATGCCCCTGCTGGAAATGTTTTTTTTTTCAAATTTTGTAATGCTTTAAAATACTGTTTGAGGACTTTTTTCCATTATCAGGACTAAATAAAACCAGGCAATATTTGACTGGTTGCAGCTTCACTCTCATAAGTTAGGCTGAACCTGGAACCCGGCACTCGGGAGGTAAGAAGGAGGAGGAGCTCAAGGGCATTCTACTACAAAACAACTGAGTCTAGCTGGGTTCCCGGAGACCCTGCTTCAAAACAATAAAAGGAAAGGAGAGACCAAGGGAGAGAAGGAGGAAGGGGGAGGAAGGGAGGGAGGGAGGAAAGGAGGGAGGGAAGGAGAAAGGAGGGAAGGGAGGAAGGGAAGGCGGGAGTCTAGACCTGAGTCTGGCAGTGCAGTGACTTGGAAGGCTGAGTCAAACAGCCCACAAGTTTAACAACTACTTAGGCTCAAGAGTGCATTCTTGGCCATCTCAGAAAATTAGTAAGGCCTTATCTTAAAATGAAAAAGTAAATAAAAAGGCTAAAGATGTGCTGTGCTCTGAGGAGGATGCATTTCTAAACCTTCTTCTTCTTCTTCTTCTTCTTCTTCTTCTTCTTCTTCTTCTTCTTCTTCCTCCTCCTCCTCCTCCTCCTCCTCCTCATCCTCCTCTTCCTCCTCTTCTTCATAAAGCAGAATAAGAATGAAAGTGTTTCTTGACTTCTGTGACTTCTGTTTAGGTTGTTTTATTTATTTTACTTGTGTGTGTGTGTGTGTATGTGTATTTATCTGTGAAGTCTAGAGGACTTTATGCCACCTAGTGGGCCCCAAAATGGCAGTGTAGCTAACAACTTCCTAAAATGATGGCCCAGCCCCAACCAAGGCCTTATTCTTATCTAGTAAACAAAAGGAGTCTCACCACATACACAGAAACCTAAACTCAGCATTCCTCAGAACCTTTGTCTTTGTCGGGAAAACCTCTTCTTTATTTCCCCACCAGGACATCAGCTGCTGCATCCAGTTCCCAATTACCCTGAACAACGTGTACCTGCTCAGAGCCCCACCCAGCTGACTGTCATACAAACTCTGTGTTGGTATCAGGGTATCAGTGCTGATCCCAACATATCTGTTGCCAAGGCAACCGACACACATTCCCAGAATCCACTTGGCTCACCTCCCATCTTAACCTGCGAGCAAGTACATCACTAACCAAATAAAAGGCAGACAGACTCCTCTGACCTCTCTCTCTCTCTCTCTCTAACCCCCTCTCCTCCTCCGCCCCCTTTGCTCTTTCTCTCCCTCAATAAGCCTCAGCTGGAACTGTTTTGACCTGATGTGGTCAGTCCGGATGCGAGCCACACTTCTGACACAACACTTTGTCTTCAAGCTGCTGTTCTCTGCTCCTGTGAGACTGGCAGTCTGTGCCCCAGGATACTGTTTTTCTACCCTTGGATGTCTAGTTCAATGGTTTTACCTTACTTGCTTTCAGGGACCAACTTGGGTGTTGTTTCTCAGGAGCCATGTGTAGTCACACCGGGTCTCTTGCTTTCCTGGAGCTCTCCGATTAGGCGAGGCTGGCTGCGCACGGAGGCCAGGGATCTGCTCTTCTCTGCCATGCAGGCAGTGGGATTGCAAGCAAGCGCCACACCCTGCTCTTCTATATGAGTGTTGAGGATCAAACTCAGAAAGCAGATTTGCTGACTGAGCCATTTCCCAGCGCCCCACCCCCACCCCAAAATTATTTTTTAATTTTTAATCAAATGGATATATTCCCAATTCAAAAATATTAAAATATTTTACTGTTATTAATTTTAAATTAAAGATAAACTGTCCCGTTGTGTTTATGAGAGGGTTTCTTAGTGTTACCTTTGCTAGAAGGCGTGTGTTAGTGCTTGGTCCCTAACTGAGTGCTGTTAGGGAGGGCAGAACCTTAGAGAAGCGGGTTCTGGGGCAAAGCTGCGAGGGCAGTGCGGCTCTGCCCTCGGGAGAGCTCCTCGTCAAGCTTGCAAGCTTCCTCTCTAGATTGTCATTCTCACTCAGCACACACCGAGCAAGCCAGCAGAGCCAGCCCTCACAGACCGGAACCGCCAAAGCAGACCTTCTGCTTCAAAGTTGATTAGTGCGGGCTCGTGTGACAGTAATGGAAAGCCGACAGACACAGTATTCACAAAACATGATCTAATCCTGTCAGAAAAATTCACAGACTTACAGCCTTAGATCAAAAATATTTCTTTTTAACCCGGACAGTGGTGGCACATGCCTTTAATCCCAGCACTCTGGGAGGCAGAGGCAGGCGGATTTCTAAATTCGAGGCTAGCCTGGTCTACAGAGTGAGTTCCAGGACAGCCAGGGCTATACAGAGAAACCCTGTCTCTAAAAAACAGAAAAAAAAAAGTTTCTTTTTAGGCATTCAGATAATTTGAGGGATATCATTCTATTGAGATAACAATATTCTGAATTGAAGCTGAGTTTTTTTTTTCCCCTCAAAGTTCCTGGACCTGGGGACCTAGACAGGAGGGGAGCTTCTGGTAAGAGTCTCAAGCTACTGCAACTACTGCAGGAAGCAGAAAGTACAAGCAGGTGCGTGCAGAAGAGAGAAAACCACCACGGGCAGCCTTCCTCTCCGAGAACCTTCCTCAGGGACCATAGCAGCGCTGCTGGAGCCAGATCTCACTCCAGGAGAAGCTCGCCAGCGTTCCTGACATCTCATGAAGGGTCCACTTTGTAATAGTGCCACGGTGAGAAATTATGGTTCAGTATGAATGCCGGTGAGGACAAACCAGTTGGAAACTATAGCAAGGGGCATGCCTATATTTATATTGAAATATAATTAATTAATCAAAATAATAAAATAAGTTTTAGTTCCCCACCCATCAAAACAAAACAAAAAGTTGTCAAACAATCATGAATGGAACTTATAAAGAGCTGGAATAGTATTAATGTTTTAAGTAATATGGAAAGATAGCCATGAACCCTATCATTATTACATTTGATGATGATGATGATGAAAATTCACTATTAGAGATATTAGATGCCTAATATCACACATTCTAGGCAAGTGTTCTACTACTGAGATATACTAGCAATCCCAATACTTCGGGCAGCGGCCTCAGCTCCAGAAAGACTACACCTCCAGAAAGACCACACCTCCAGAAAGACCACACCTCCAGAAGACCTAACCTCCAGAAAGACCACATCTCCAGAAAGACCACACCTCCAGAAAGACCACACCTCCAGAAAGACCACACCTCCAGAAGACCAAACCTCCAGAAAGACCACACCTCCAGAAAGACCACACCTCCAGAAAGACCACACCTCCAGAAAGACCACACCTCCAGAAAGACCACACCAGACCAAACAGTTGCACGTGAGGTTTATTGAGAGGGAAAAGGGCAAGGTGGCAGCGGAAAGAGAAGAGGGAGAAGAGAGAGAGGGAGGGGCGTTCCCCTGATATATGGACGGTGACTTGGTCATAGGTAAAGGTAGGAGGTAAGCCCAATGGATTCTGGTAATTTGGTGACCTTTGCCATGGCAACAGGCGAGTAGGTCGCACTGTCACCTCTGTGATGTGACAGGTTTCGGAGGTCCTGGCATCAATACTTATATTTTATTTGTATCTTTTTTTACATTTATTTACTGTGTGTATGTGTGTGTGTGTGTGTGTGTGTGTGTGTGCGTGCGCGGACAGGCACTCGCCATGAGACATGTGGCAGTCAAAGGACAACCTGTGGGAATCCGCGCTCTCCCTTCACTACGAGCGCCTTTAACTGCTGAGCCACCTCATTTGCTCAGCCCGACATTTTCAAAGAAAACATCGTGCACTTTCCTATAAAAGCAATTAGCTTATATTAGAGATTAATGGTCTATAAAATTAAACTACAAAATATAATTTATACGCCTCTCAAACACTGGATTCATTCTGTGTTGAGCAAGTTAGCATCTGCAGTGGCAGATACTAAGGAGTTCTATCTATGGCGTACCTCTTTTCTAAACTTAAACATGTCCAGCATATACCGAAGGGCAAATGTCACCTTCCAGCCAATCTCGATTTTTAAAAGCAATTCCTTCAGAAGACGTAGCTGTCGAATAGAAATTCAACCACATACTTGACATTTATGTTTCTGTCCTCCGAGAGACCCTCGATGGTCTCATTTGCATTTCGCTCAAGGTGCCGGATTGCTGGGAGGACCATGTTAATCTGAAAGTTAAATCTTGAAATGTGAATCCTGAATGAGCCTTAGCAATCAAGACCGAGAGCTAAGGTTGTCTAATTTTCAAGGACTTTGTATCCAAATGACAAACATTCTTAAGGACCTTTTCTCTGTCCTGGCAGCTAGCAGTCAGTGGCAGGCCAATCAAAACTGCCAGCCAGCCTGTGTGATCTCCATGGAGCACTGAGGATAATCCCCGTTCTTCGTGGGTCCTAGCCCTGTAGAAAAGGTGAATCCTGGGTGTTAGGTGAAGGTGAATCACCTTGTATACTCAGTGTGGCTTGGCCTTTGGATTTCAGCAGACAATCAGTCTTGGTTGCAGTTGTTTGCATCTTTCAAAAAAATTCAGGAGGAAGGGAATATTTTGGTTCTTTATTTTGCCCCTCACGTGTCTGTTGCCTTTTCTTGGAAACAGGGTGAAAATTAGGTTTCACAATTTAAAAACGATTCTCATAAGCATGCCCTCCCCTGTCCTGCATCTACGTTAGCTCAGCGCTACGTAGTGTGGAGAAAGTATCACTTGAGGAAATTCCTGGTGTTCTATAGTTGTGCCTTGTTATTGCTAATAAAGTTCTCTTTATCTTTATTTTCTTCTTATGGCTTTACAAACCAAAACATTCAGAGAGGCACAAAGAACGAGGGACTGGGGTACACACAAAATGCCCCACTGACCCCGGGAATAAAGAGTTTACAGGCCTGGGGCATGCACTTCAGTCTGTCTGAGTCACAAAGATTTGGTTACTCTATGTCCCTGGGTAATGGCTGCTAAACCCTTGTGGATTCCTCCAATGGCAGAAGTAGCTTTGCTGTGATTCAGTCAGGAATGCCTACCTAAGGAGAACTCAGGGATTAAGGTTATGTCTCAGTTGTTTAAGAACCTGCTTTGGGAACACACACATACCTGAGTCCGATCTCCAACACCCCAACATATTCAAATCACAGTAATCATAGCCATGGGTGAGGCCAGGAGGGTGTCTGAATGTCACCGACCAGACAGTCTAACCTCATTGATGAGCTGTATGCTAATTATTTATTCCCTCACACGTAGTGAGAGGACACTGTTGGTATTCTGTCTAAGCTCCACCTCACACCTGGCAACAGCCAGGTATGCCCCGCCCCATAGACCTGGCCCACTATAAAAGGGGCTACGTGCCCCTCCTCTCTCTCTTTCATTCCTCTCTCTCATCCCACTTCACCTCTCTGTCCCTTGGGCTCTCCTCCCCTCCCCCTCTCTCCATGTGGTCATGGCCGGCCTCCACTTCTCTCTCTCTCTCTCTCTCTCTCTCTCTCTCTCTCTCTCTCTCTCTCTCTCTCTCTCTCTCTCTCTGCCTCTCTTAACTCCCACCCTCTGCCCTGAATAAACTCTATTCTATACCATGTGGTCCCTCAGGGGGAAGAGGTGCCTGGGCATGGGCCGGCCTATGCAGCGCCTTCCCCCACACCGCCGTGCCACATTTCCTAAACCCCCCTCTCTCTTTAAGCCCCTTCAGACACACCTCCAAGGAGGTGGACACCATTCCTGAGGAAAATATGTCATCCAGCCTCCTCGTGCATATACACACACATGTATTTATTTAAAAACAAAACAAACAAAAGCAAAAACATCTGACAGTGACTGGATGATTCAGTGCTCTTTGAGTATTATCCCAGACAATACCAGAGGAGACCACCACGTCCACCGTGTAAGGATTCTGTCTAAGCTCCACCCCACAGTTACCTGGCAACAGCCAGGTATGCCCCTCCCCACAGTTGCCTGGCAACAGCCAGGTAGGCCTGACCTACTATAAAAAAGACTGCTCAGCACTCCTCTCTCTCTCTCTCTCTCTCTCTCTCTCATTTCTTATTCTCTCACTCTCAGCTTCTCTCTTGGGATCTCCTCCCTTCCCCCCTCTCTCCACGTGGTCATGGCCAGCCTCTGCTTCTCTCCTCTCTCTCTCTCTCTCTCTCTCTCTCTCTCTTTCTCTCTCTCTCTCTGTGTGTGTGTGTGTGTGTGTGTGTGTGTGCCTCCACTACCATACCACCTTATACCACATTCTCACACCTCTTTCTTTTTTTATGATCACAACACACCAGGTGCCCCTCTTCCTCTACATCATTGCTAAGAAACATAATCAACTGAAATATCAACATATGCTAAGTACCACTGATAATTGAGTTGGGGCATTGCCACAGTCATGTGAGCCAAACAAAGTTATGAGGGCTTTTTATTGTTGTTGTTTTTGTTCTTACAGTTAAGAATATTGAACCTTGGCGTGTATAATCTGTCCAGACCCACACATCCTGGTATGGTGGTGGCCAAGATCTGAGCCTCACTTGTCTGTCTCCATTACTTGACCTCCTGACCTATTTGCTTTTGGAACGTAATATTTTCAATTATAGAGAGCTCAGTAGCTTAGGCACAGCTTGCACTTCCAGTTTCTATACTCTAAGAAGCAGGTTCCTAGAGAATTTGGGTGTAAAGAGATGCTAGGAACGTCGTGGGACATGAAGCGAGAAGAAACATCAATGGGGTGCGAGTAGGTTAGCCTGCCCCATTGAAGATGCCTCAGCGTGTCCCGCTTGGGGACTCTGAGTAGACCTTATACTTGAGTGAACTCCCCTACACTTTGAGGCACAAATAAATACATCAGATGCTATCACTTCATGGCTAAGACTTGCATCTTGAACTTATCTTGTGATTCCTTGCCTCTGTTGCTCCGAGGTTCTGTATGTCACAGAAGGCTTTCTCACAAGCCTGACAAGTTAAGGGTAGACAGTATCAAGCCCTGTTACTCATTCCTGGTAATTAAAGTTTTAATGACACAGAAATTATCCCTCTGCAGTAGCTGCAGCAGCAGTGATGCACTTAACATAATAATTTAATTGAGTAATAAATATATAATATATAATTATATATAATAAAATAATTTAACTTAATAATAAACTAAATATAAATAAACTAAATAAAGTTAAGCAGCAATTCCCTTGGTCACATTACCCACTTTTCAAGAGCTCAACAACCAATGTGGCTGCGGGCTCCAAGGCTGAACACTGCAGGTAGGGAACTTTCTAAAAGGTCAGACAGCCACACTGTGTCTGTTAGTTTATACAACCACATAAGACCACTCTGTGGGACATTGTTTCCAAACAGCTACATCAAATCAAAGAATAAAAAAAATAAACAATTATTTTTACATATATAGTAGTTAAAGCATTTATGAGCAATCTGTGAACAGGGTGGTTACCATATTATTTATTATTATTATTCATGTGTTGTGGCATGTGTGTGTGTTTTGTGTGTGTGTGTGTGTGTGTGTATGTGTGTGGTGTGTGTGTGTGTGTGTGTGTGTGTGTGTGTGTGTGTGTGCATGTGCCCATGTGGACATATGTGAAGCCCAGAGATTGTTAGGATGTTTTTCTTCCATCCTTCTTTCTTTTTTTCTTTCTTTTTTTTTTTTTGCTATCAAAAAAAGTGATAGAAATAAAATATAAGTATAAATGTGTATTGTAACCTTCACTATATTTAAACAGATATGTTGTTGTTTAAATATGTTTCTCAACATTCTACACATAATGGTTAGCCTCGCACCCCATAGTAGAAAATTTAAAGAATGCGCACATTCATTCACATTCAACATGTAAGGTCTTTGAGATCCTCTTTCCCTCTCCCTCTCCCTCTCCCTCTCCCTCCCCCTCTCCCTCTCCCTCTCTCTCTCCCTCTCTCTTCTTCTCCTCTCTCTCTCTCTTCCTCTCCCTCTCCCTCTCTCCCTCTCCCTCTCTCTTCCTCTCCCTCTCTCTCTTCCTCTCCCTCTTTCCCTCTCTCTTCCTCTCTCTCCCTCTCTCCCTCTCTCCCTCTCTCCCTCTCTCTCCCTCTCCCTCTCTCTTCCTCTCCCTCTCTCCCTCTCTCTCTCCCTCTCCCTCCCTCTCCCTCTCATTCTCCCTCTCCCTCTCATTCTCACTCTCTCTCTCATACAATACATCCAGACCACAGTTTCCCCTCCCTCACTGAGATCTTTGTTCTCTTATCTAAGCCATGTTTAGTACTGCTGAATGAAATCTACCAGTGGCTTGGTTGATGGAGAAGACATAGCTTCCCCTGGATTCAGTGTAATACATTTCAAAGGTTTTCGGCAGTCAGTTGATTTGTATAAAATTCCTCTATGTTGGCACCCAGCCTATACTTCCTTTCCTTGACCACAAGAAGTTAACAAGACTTCTTGTACTAGCATAGAAGACCGCACATCACAATGTTTACTCAACAAATATTTATTAAGGACCCCTCTTGTCCGAAATGCAATGGCCAGTTGCCTCTTGAACAGAATGTGGTAAACAGTAAGACAAGGTCTCTTTCTTTGTTTTAGCTATTCTGGGGTAGCCTAATCCTGCCACGTGTATGATATACCTCTTAAAGTTGTGGTTCAAAACTTCTTGAAATTGTGGTGCAAATATTTTGAGTGAAAGAGTTCCAGAATGAAACCTAGAAGGTATCTTAGTCAGAAAAGTCCTCACCTTGAAAACATAAGAACCTGAACCCCTTACCTTTCCTTTACAAAATTGTTGGCATGGTATACCTGTTGTCCCAGTCAGGGTAAACACAGATCACTGGATCTGTGAGCCAGTAAGTCTTGCTTTATTTGAGAAATTCCAGGCCAGAAAGATCTGACTTTAAAAACCTGAAGTTGACTTCGGGTTCCCCTCCCTCTCCACATACACACACTCCAGTCCCCATAGAATACCTTCTTCTGGCAGACTCAAAGTTGTCACATGAGAGAAAGAACCTCTTACAAAGTTCTATGTAAGTAAATCTACATTTTTCTTTAGTGATTTGACCATCAACATTATTCTGTGCAACTATACTATACAAGAAAGAATACCACGCATCACAATATATTGTAACATCTGATAGTACTTACAGATTTACATAATTATTTTATGAGCTGTGGCTAGACAGGATGGGATTCCCCAGTTGTGAAGTTTGCCCACATTCCAGAGTCTGCAATTAGACACTTGAGAACCATTAACGTTGTCATTGGTTAAGGTCTGCTGACTCTCTGCTCTGAACTTCCTTGTCTAGCTCCTCTCTGTGCGGGCCATTAGCTGCATTTGTTGATGGCTTTTTGGTGCCAGGCATAGCTGTAATAACTGAGAACCCAATTGTTGGATAACAAACAGTACTTACGCAGGATGAGCTCATCTTAATGGGGAAACCATAGATCCATAACCAATTTTATTTCTACAGGATGAATGTCATCACAGAAGCATAACATGATGCCATGGGGCACCTAAGTCCACCTGTGTCACCTCTAACGTCCCCTAGTACTTTATGACTTAATTTTTAGGGAAGTGTCAGCACACGGGTATAAATCTCATTCCAATAACATAAACATGCAAGTGATAAATATTGCCATCTCATAGCAATTTAGTATGAAGTTTGGAGTCTGTTTGAGCCAAGGAATGAGAAGAAGGAGCTTCCCTTCCTGGGATTTTCCTGTTCCCACTCCTATCATTACATGCATTCCCTGACATGAACTTGGCATTGAGGCAGCATTCAAGCCACAATCTGGCTTTTAGTCATTGGGGACATAGTTTTCGGTCGCAATACCCACTGTCTCTATTGGACCTCACTACCACCTGTGGGCCATGTTTAGGTTCAAGAAGCCTATTTTTATATGAACCTTTTTTTTTCATACAATATTACTTGCCCCCCCAGGTCTTCCCCACCTCCCCATCCACCCAACTCCATATCCTTTCTTTCTCTCTCTTTAAAAAAGCAAATATCCAAGAAACTCACGTACAAAAACAAAAACCACCACCACCACCAACAACAACAACCAAAATCCCACAAAATCAGCCGTAATCCAAAATATACAAACAAATGATCAATAAGGATATATATAGATGCCCAAACACAAAATGAAACAATCAAAAAAAGTCTACAAAAATACCCTTGAGTTAATTTTGTATTGTCCATCTACTTGCTGGACATGGGGCTTACCCTTAAAGTGTTGTTAATATAGTCAGTGAGACTCCACTAAAGGAAACTAGTTTTCTCCTTTGCAAGTTGGTATCAGTTATAGATAGCTTCCTGGCTAGAGGAGGGAGCTCATGACCGCCTTCCCATCTCAACCCAACTCAACACTCAGGCTCCATCTGCCTTGATCCTGAGGCACAAGAAACTTAACCAAGGCCTCAGGACCACCGACCTGTCCAGACTCAAGTTCAGGGAAGTTTCCCTCCTTCGAAGTGCTGGGGGGAGGGGAAAGGGGGGAGGCATGCTGTTCCTTCTGCAGAGATCTTCCCAGTCAGTATTCTCTAATGTGGACAAGCACTTAAACCTCCCTTAGTGTTCTGGTTTTTGCTTTTTGAAAATAAAAATCAGAAACATCCATAATCACTTCTAGTCTCTATGCCCGTCCCGGAGAGAGAAGGCAGTGAAGGGCAGTGGGTACACAATGGCCCAGACACACGGAACTATGCCTTCACGTGGCACCATTGCTCACACTGCCTCCCTCAAGGCCCCAGGACCCTCTCCTTGTATCGATTGGTAATAGCTAATAAGCTACTTCCACGGCAAAGTCTGTTTTTGAATGTCTCTGCTCTATCTGGCCTGCTTAACACGAGCAGTTCTGAACTCTAACTTACACTAGTCTCATCTGGAGAGCTTTCTCCAATACTAATGCTTGTGACCCACTAAGCAGCTGGAATGGAAAGGTATGGTACCTGTCTACTTTTTGTGGTTTCCTGGAGAGTGACATTTAGCTAGAAGTACTTTATCATGTGCCCCTCCCTCCTGTGTTCCTAAATTCCATTTTCCAGCCTAGTGCTGTGCTTTTCAGCACTGGAATTGTTCTTATTATGGAATACATAGAAAAATTAGAGCATAATTGTTAAAATTATAGTAAGAAGCTGCAATGGAAGGTACAAGAAGACTCCATTTCTCAAAATGCCCTCATTGGAGGTGCCCTGGGTGGCCTCCCTAACCCCAGACTCTCCTTGAATAATTCTTTCCCTTCCTCACCCAACCCCCTTCTAGGCAGGGAATTTCTACAGAGTAAGCCCTCCTGAGTATGCAAGCATTGTAGGCACAGAGCAATAATAAAGATGAGGAGTCGTCCTCACAATTTTACCTGGTTAACTGGGTTTAGGCACCTCTGGTGTCAAATAAGTATCAGGTCCAGTAACATAGGACATGAATAGAATTTTCTTCAGAGCACAGTCACACAATGATTCAGCTTGTGTCTCTACTTGAAATGTTAACTCAGAATAAATCCTGGTTAGTTTTTATTGTCAACTTGACACAACCTAGAGTCATCTCAGAAGAGGGAACCTCAACTGAAAACTTGCCTTCATTTGTAAGAGATTATCTTGATAGATGATTGACGTGGAAGGGCCAAGCCCACTGTGGGCGGTACCATCCTTAGGCAGTTGAACCTAGGGTATATAAGAAGGTCAACAGTGTTATCCAGTGAATCAGTAAGTAGAAAAGCATTCTTCTGTAGTTCCTGCTTCACATACCTGTTTAAGTTTCTGTCCTAACTACTCTTAACTCTAAACTGTGACCTGAAAGTAAAAGCAAACAAACCCCTTCTTCCCTTAAGTAGCTTTTTGCCAGTGTTTTATTGGAATAATCAAACAGAAACTGAGCAGATGCTTTGCCATCCCACAGGGTATTGAAGAGTTCATCTCACAGACACAAAGATGAACTACAAGGTCATCATCCTATTGGCATTTCTAACTTTCATTGCACCTTTTCAGTCTTTTCAACCTTATTGGATGATATCACTAAAACTCATTTCATTTGCTTTACCAACCCTGTAAAAGTTTATCTTGGGCTCAGTGGCTTAAAAATTCACTACCCATTCATGAGTCCTGAGTTCAGTGTCCCGTATCCACATAAAAGTCAGTCTTGGTAGTAAATGCCTATAAACACAGCAATAGAAAGTTCAGCTGTGGCCTTATAGGCCAGCAAATCCAGACTAAATGGTGAGCTCTGCCTCCAGTGCCAGATCCCACCTCATAAATAAATTTAAAAGCAGATAAATAAATAAGGCAGAAAGTGAAACAAGCGTGCAAGTCAACCTTAGTTTCCACACATTCATGTCAAAGTAAATTCATGCACGTGTGAGCACAACACGTGTGCAGGCATACACACACCATGAGAACACGCTCAAAGGTTTTTAAAACATGATTTTATTTCTCTAGTTATGTGTCAAAACACTTGGCCCTCCTCAAATTCTTTTTTCATCTAGGAAGTGACAGGATTTTTACCAGATCATCTGCATGGCTTCTCTTATGCTGGTGATACAACAAGAAATGGAATGTGCCAGTGAGTATTCTGAGTCCTGTATCTGTATTGTTAAATTCAGATTGTGAAGACAGTTATCCTGGGCTCAGCCTTTAATCCCTGCACTCAAAAGATAAAATAGAATTGCTGCAAACTCAAGGCTAGCCTGTGCTGCACCGTGAAATCCAGGACAACCTGGGCTACCAAGGAAGATCCTGCTTCAAAAACTGAAACTTAAAAAAACACATTAAAAACAGATTACCGAAGCAGAACCTTGAGCTGATATATGTTTAGTGTGTCTGGAGCAGCATTATGCATAAAAAGAGGGCCCAACCCGATTGTGTCTTACCTAAGTAACAGCCAAAATGTGGTGGATCTTTGTAATTGGCTAATAGATACTCCTTGATATAAAAGGAGATTCTATTATATTTAACAACATCAATGAAGCTTTAAGAAGTTATTCTAACTGAAATAAGGTAGGGCTTGGAGCATATATATATATATATATATATATATATATATATATAGCTCAGTTGGTAAAGTATCTAGTGACCCAGCCTTGGGACCCATTCCCAGCACCACATAACCCAGAGATAGTAGCGTATACCTGTAATCACACCATTGGGAAGGTGGAGGCAGGAGTTTCAGAACATCAAGATTGGGATCAGTCTGGGTTATAATGTGAGAGTTTAAATAAGAATGGTTCTCATAGGTTCATATATTTGAACATTTAGTCACCAGGGAGTAGCACTATTTGAAAGGATTTAAAGGATTAAGAGGCATGGCTTTGCTGGAGGAAGTGTGTCAGTCACACACTTTGAGCTTTGAGGTTTCAAAAACCCATGCAAGCAATACTTAGTCTCTCTGCCTGTGGGTCAGAGTATAACTCTCAGCTGCTGCTCCAGTGCCTGCATGATGCACCATGCACCCTGCCATGACGATAATGCACTAAACCTCTGAAATTATAAACAAGTCGCCAATGAAATGTTTGTGGGGTTTTGTTTTATTAATAAGAGTTGCCTTGGCCATGGTGTCTCTTCACGGAAATATTAACAATGACTAAGAGAGAAAATATTTCAGAGAGAGAGAAAGAAAGAGAGAGAGAGAGAGAGAGAGAGAGAGAGAGAGAGAGAGAGAGACAGAGGGGGAGAGAGAGAGAGGAAGGCTAAATACACAATGATAGATGTTTGATTCTAACTAGAATGGTCAAATTCAATTCATGGATTCACTGTAGTTAGAAGCTGTGCAATTTTATGAGGTCACATTTGCTGATTCTTGATCTTAGAGCATAAGCTATTGGTGTTCTATCCAGGAAATTTTCCTCTGTGCCCATGTACTCCAGGTTCTTCCTCACTTTCTCTTCTGTTAGATTCAGTGTATCTGATTTTATATGGAGGTCCTTGATTCACTTGGACTTGAGCTTTGTACAGGGAGATAAGAATGGATCAATTTGCATCTTTCTACATGGTGACTGCCAGTTGATCCAGCCCCAGTTGCTGAAAATGCTGTCTTTTTTCCACTGGATGGTTTTAGCTCCTTTGACAAAGATCAAGTGACCTTAGGTGTGTGGGTTGATTTCTGAGTCTTCAGTTCTATTTCATTGATCTACCTGCCTGTCATTGTACCAGTACCATGAAGTTTTTATCACTATTGCTCTGTAGTACAGCTTGAGGTCAGGGATGGTGATTCTACCAGAGGTTCTTTTATTGTTGAGAATAGTTTTTGCTATCCTGGGATTTTGTTATTCCAGATATATTTGGAAATTGCTCTGTCTAACTCTATGAAGAATTGAGCTGGAATTTTGGTGGGGATTGCATTGAATCTGTAGATTGCTTTAGGCAAGATGGCCATTTTTACATACCCTGCCAATCCATGAGCATGAGAGATCTCTTTCCATCTTCTGAGATCTTCAATTTCTTTCTTCAGAGACTTGAAGTTCTTGTCATACAGATCTTTCACTTGCTTAGTTAGAGTCACACCAAGGTATTTTATATTATTTGTGACTATTGTGAAGGGTGTTGTTTCCCTAATTTCTTTCTCAGCCTCTTTATCCTTGAGTAGAGGAAGGTTACTGATTTGTTTTGGTTCATTTTATATCCAGCCACTTTGCTGATGTTGCTTATCAGGTTTAGGAGTTCTCTGGTGGAATTTTGGGGACACTTAAGAATACTATCATATCATCTGCAAATAGTGATATTTTTCCTTTATTCTTCCTTTACAA
The DNA here is from genome assembly GCF_947179515.1 of Apodemus sylvaticus. Lineage (NCBI taxonomy): Eukaryota > Metazoa > Chordata > Mammalia > Rodentia > Muridae > Apodemus > Apodemus sylvaticus. The sequence continues at coordinate 7,916,283 of NC_067494.1, read as the reverse complement.
TTTGTATACCTTTGACCTTCTTTTGTTGTCTAGTTGATCTGGCTAGGACTTCAAGTACTATATTGAACAGGTAGGGAGAGAGTGGACAGCCTTGTATAGTCCCTGATTTCAGTGGGATTGCTTCAAGTTTCTCTCTATTTAGTTTGATGTTGGCTACTGGTTTGCTGTATATTGCTTTTACCCTGATTAGGTATGGGCCTTGAATTTCTGATCTTTCCAAGACTTTTATAATGAAGGGGTGTTGGATTTTATCAAATGCTTTTTCAGCATCTAATGAGATGATCATGTGTGTTTTTTTTCCTTTAAGTTTGTTTATATAGTAAATTACATTGATGGATTTCTGTATATTGAATCATCCCTGCATCCCTCGGATGAAGCCTACTTGATTGTGGTGAATAGTCATTTTGATGTGTTCTTAGATTTGGTATGTGAGAATTTTTGCATCAATATTCATAAGGGAAATTAATTTGAAGTTCTCTTTCTTTGTTGGGTCTTTGTGTGGTTTTGGTATTAGCATAACTGTGGCTTCATAGAACGAGTTGGATAGTGTTCCTTCTGTTTCTATTTTGCGGAATAGTTTGAAGAGTATTGGTATTAGGTCTTCTTTGAAGGTGTGATAAAATTCTGCACTGAACCCATCCTGGGCTTTTCTTGGTTGGGAGACTATTAATGATGGCTTGTATTTCTTTAGGTGTAAAAGAACTGCTTAGATAGTTTATTTGATCCCGATTTAACTTAATACATGGTATCTGTCTAGAAAATTGTTCATCCAGATTTTCCAGTTTCGTTGAGTGTAGACTTTTGTAGTAGGATCTGATGATTTTTTTTTTAATTTCTTCATTATATGTTGCTATGTCTCCCTTTTCATTTCTGATTTTGTTGGTTTGTATACTCTGTGCCCTTTGGTTAGTTTGGCTAAGGGTTAATCTATCTTGGTTTTTTTCAAAGAACCAGAAAGGTTGGAATGATTCTTTGTACAGTTCTTTTTGTTTCTTCTTGGTTGATTTCAGCCCTGCGATTGATTATTTCCTGCCTTCTACTCCTCACGGGTGTATTTACTTCTTTTTGCTCTAAAGCCTTCAGATGTGCTCTCAAGGTGCTAGTGTATGCTCTTTCCAGTTTCTTTTTGGAGGCACTCAGAGCTATGAAAAACAATTTTTAATTAAAATTAAACTTCATAGGAACAGAAGGCATAACACTTGTCACCAAAGGCTGGAAATTCAGAGCTACTGTCAGAGAGCAGTGTGTGTGATGGCCAAATTTTAAAAATGGCCAGTGATGCTTGCCATGAGATGTGGATTTACCTCAAAGGGTTAAAAAGTGATTTCACATTTTATATGTTACCACAGAGAAAAACATTATAATCAGGTTCCTATGTACACATTGCATATCTAGGTTTATAAAACTCTAAGGACATTTACAGAGCTCGCTCCAATCCAGCGGATCCAGACTGTTTGGAAAAAGCACTGGGGAGTCAATATTTTCATGAAGAGCCCCCAGATGATCCATATGGAATCAAATAGAAAATACGTTTTTTAAAAATAAAGTTTTTAATTCAATAAGGAAAACACTGTGGATCAATAGCAACCTAACACCTCCTCTCAATATCACCTCCTCTCCCCACAACCTCAAAGATGAATTCAGCAAAAGAAACTAAACTCTGTTCTGGAGAAACTGTTGCCTGAGACTCTAAGTCAGTGGCTCTCAACCTCTTAATACTGTGACTCTTTAATACAGTTCCTCATGTTGAATAACCCCCAACCATAAAATTTTTCTCATTGTTACTTCATAATAACAATTTTGTTCCTGCTATGAATCATAAGGTTAATATATGTGGGTTTTGATGGTATTAGGAGACCTCTATGAAAGGATTGGTCAACCTTCAAAGGGGCGTCGACCCACAGGTTGAGAACCACTGCTCTAAGTTCCTCTGTGCTGGTACTCAGGAGTAAACAATCTGATGGGACCTATCCCATCTGGGAACCTATCCCAGAATAAGAGTAGCAGAGCATAGAGTGATGTCATACTTTTACTGCTTTATTCTTTTCATAAGATTAGGTCATGTTATTTCAGATGGATTGTCCTTGGCTGCTTCTCTAGGTTAAGGTTTTCCAAAGTACTTCAGATGTACATAATATTCCACTCATGAGCTAATTCACATGGGCTATGGCACAGAGCCTTGTGTCCACTTTTGTTTATATAATGTTATATAATGTTAACTGGGTGTCACAGAGTGGAAATATTTTGAAATTTGGAGAGAGTATTGAAAGTCTTTTAAATTAGATTAGAATTAAAAGCCAAATATCCTTTCACAAGCCATAGAATTTTATACGAATCTTCTCTGAAAGTTTCAGGACTTTTACTCATAAAATAGAAATAATAGAAAAGTTCTACCAATCACTACTTCCTAAATAAGTCAGGACTCACTCTGGACCTAAACCTTCACTGCACATTTCAGCCTCTTTATTTTTCTTTTACTGGATATTTTCTTTATTGACATTTCAAATGTTATCACTTTTCCAGGTCTCCCCTCCAGAAATCCCCTATCCCATCCCCCCTCCCCTGCCTCTATGAGAGTGCTCCCCACCTACCCATCCACTCCCACCTTCCCACCCTGACATTCCCCTACATTGGGGCATTGAACACCCTCAGACCCAAGGGCTGTTCCTCCTACTGATGTCCAACAAGGCAATACTCTGCCAAATATGCAGCCAGAATCATGGGTCCCTCCGTGTGTTGGTTGGTGGTCCAGTTCCTGGGAGCTCTAGGGGGTCTGGCCTGTTGATGCTGTTGACCTCATGAGGCTGAAAATCTCAGCTCCTTCAGTCCTTTCTCCAACTCCTCCATCAGGTTCTTCCCCACTTTCTCCTCTATTAGATTCAGTGTCTCTGGCTTTATGTGGAGGTCCTTTATCCACTTCGACTTGAGCTTTGTACAGGGAGATAAGAATGGATCAATTTGCATTCTTCTGCATGTTGACTTCCAGTTGAACCAGCACCATTTGTTGAAAATGCTGTTAATAGCCTGAAGCTGGAAAAAACCCAGATGTCTCTTAATAGAGGAATGGATACAGAAAATGTGGTACATTTTCAAAATGGAGTACTACTCAGCTATTAAAAAACAATGAATTCACGAAATTCTTAGGCAAATGGATAGAACTACAAAATGTCATCCTGAGTGAGGTAACCCAATCACAAAACGCACATGGTATGCAATCGCTGATAAGTGGATATTAAACCAAAAGCTCAGAATATTCAATAGAGAGTTCACAGACTACATGAAGCTCGAGTAGAAGGAAGAACAAAGCGTGAATACTTTGGACCTTCTTAGAAAGTGGATCAAAATATCCATGGCTCACAGCCAACAAATTGACTGAGCATAAGGTCCCCAATGGTAGAGCTAGAGAAAGGACCCAAGGAGCTGAAGAGGTTTGCAACCCCATAGGAGGAACAATAATATGTACCAACCAGTATCCCCAGAGCTCCCAGGGACTAAACCAACAAACACAGAGTACACATGGAGGGACCCTTGCCTCCAGCTACATATGTAGCAGAGGATAGCCTTTTCAGACACCAATGAGAGGAGAGGCCATTGGTCCTGTGGATACTTGATTCCCCAGGGTAGGGGAATGCTAGGTCAGAAAAATTGGAGGGGGGCATTGGTAAGGAGTGGGAGGGGGTTTTCAGAGGGGTAATGAGGAAAGGGGATAACATTTGAAATGTAAATAAAGCAAATATCTAATTTAAAAAAGAGAGACTTTACTAAAACTCAAAGCATACATTGCACAAGAAAAAAATAAATAAAGACCAGACTTAGTCCGTGGTACTCTGATAGGATGCATGGGTTTATCTCAATCTTCTTGTATCTGTTGAGGTCTGTTTTGTGACTGATTATATGGTTAGTTTTGGAGAAGGTGCCATCAGGTGCTGAGAAGAAGGTATATTCTTTTGGTTTTGAATGAAATGTTCTATAGATATCTGTTAGATCCATTTGGTTCATAATTTCTGTTAGTTTCACTATGTCTCTGTTTAGTTTCTGTTTCTTCCATCTGTCCATTGATAAGAGTAGGATGTTGAAGTCTGCCATTATTATTCTGTGAGGTGCAATGTGTGCTTTGAGCTTTAGTAAAGTTTCTTTTATGAATCTGGGAGCCTTGCATTTGGAGCATAGATGTTCAGTATTGAGAATTCTTCTTGGCAGATTTTTCCTTTGATGAGTATGAAGTGTCCTTCCTTATCTACTAATTTTTTGGTTGAAAGTCGATTTTATTTGACATTAGAATGGCTACTCCAGATTATTTCTTGGGACCATTTGCTTGGAAATCTGTTTTTAAGCCCTTTACTCTGATGTAGTGTCTGTCATTGACACTGAAGTGCATTTCCCATATACAGAAAAATGCTGTCTCCTGTTTAGTTATCCAGTCTGGTGTAGAGGAATTGAGTCCATTGATGTTAAGAGATATAAGAGATATTAAGGAATAGTGATTGTTGCTACCTGTTATTTTTGTTGTTAGAGGTGGAATTATGTTTGTGTCAATATCTTCTTTTGGGTCTTTTGAAAGAAGATTACTTTCTTGCTTTTTCTAGGGTGTAGTTTCCCTTCTAGGGTTGGTATTTTCCATGTATTATCTTTTGTAGGGCTGGATCTGTGGGAAGATATTGTGTAAATTTGTTTTTGTCATGAAATACCTTGGTTTTTCCATCTATGGTCATGGTGAGTTTTGTTCTGTATAGTAGCCTGAGCTGGCATTTGTGTTCTCTTAGGGTCTGTATGACATCTGTCTAGGATATTCTAGCTTTCATAGTCTCTGGTATAATTCTGATAAGTCTTTTTTTTTATATGTTTTGTGACCATTTTCCCTTACTGCTTTTAATATTCTTTCTTTGTTTTATGCACTTGGTGTTCTGACTATTATGTAATGGTAGTAATTTCTTTTTTGGCTCACTCTATATGGAGTTCTGTAGGGTTCTCGAATGTTTGTGACCATATAATCTATCACAAAACAGACCTCAACAGATATAAGATGATTGAAATAATCCCATGCATCCTATCAGTTCACCCTGGACTAAGGCTGGTCTTCAAAAACAACAAAAATAATAGAAAACCCACATATATGTGGAAACTGAATAACACTCTACTCAGTGATTACTTGGTCAAAGAAGAAATAAAGAAATTAAAGACCTCTTAGAATTTAATGAAAATGAAGCCACAACATACTCAAACTTACACAATGAAAGCAGTGCTAAGAGGAAATCTCCTATATTTCTTTAAGGGAGTTATTTATGTCCTTCTTAAAGTCCTATATCATCATCATCAGATATTATTGTAAACCAGAGTCTTGCCTTTTTTGGTGTGGTGGGGTATCCAGGGCTTGCTGTGATGGGTGAACTCAGTTCTGATGCTGCCAAGAGGCCTTGGTTTCTGTTGCTTATGTTCTTGTCCTTGTCTCTTGCCATCTGGTTATCTCTGGTGTTAGCTGGTCTTGCTATCTCTGACTGTGGCCAATCCCTCCTGCAAGCCTGTTTGTCAGTACTCCTGGAAAACTAGTTCTCTCTGGGAGGAACTTGGGTATGGAGAGCTCTGGCACATTGTCAGCTCTTGGGTGTAGATGGAAACCAGAAGGATCCCATCCCCAGTTGTTCCTTGGTTCCTGTGTCCTTTTTGACTCTGGGTGGGTCCTTCTTGGTCCAGGAATTTGAGCAGAAGTGGTGGTCTTCACTGTGGTCACAGGTGTGTTGTAACAGGAATATTAAAAAAGGACACCCCCCCCCCAACTCTCCTGCCCCACCAGGTTTCAGCACCAAGTCCTGGCGGTCCAGTTCAGCACGGTTCTCACGGCTTCAGCTGAGCTAATCTTTCCCAGCGAGTTACCACAGCATCCTAGCTATGTTTCATCTCAGACATAGATCCTGTAAACAGCGGACCCAAGTTCCAGTAACCTCTGGCCACCAATTCTCCACCATCAGCAGACCCACATTATAGTAACCAAGTAAATCAAAACTCTTAATGCTTAATTAGTTAACTAATTGTATTTATGTATATGAAACTCACAATTATAAGATGCCAATTTACAAAGATAAAAGTCTTATTCCAGTTTCTAACCTTTAGATAATCTAACGTCTGATTCCATCTTAATACTCCTCTCTCCCCTGCCACTCCCCACCCTAAGCTCATATGTCTGCTCTCTGACTTCCCAACTCCTAGCTCCATCTCTTTCCTCTCCAATCACAAGCCTCTCACTGCCTCAGTGTGGTTGGATAGGAAATATCTTGCAACAGTGTGTCAGCACTCCTGAGAGAAAAGCTATCTTCAGGTGGTATTTGGGTATGAAGAGTTGTGACACTGGATCATCTCTGGGTACAGATAGAAACCAGAAGGATCCTGTCCTAGGCTGCTCCTCAGTTCCTGTGTCCTGAAGGCTATGGGCAGGTCCCTCAGAGCAAAAGTGGTGGTGTTAATTGTGCTCACAGGTGTGTCAGCACTCCTGGAAGACCAGCTCTCTCCCTGAGGTATATGGTTATGGAGAGCTGTGGCACAGGGTGAGCTGGGGGTAGGGGGAACCACTTCTTTTTTCTTTTTTCTTTTTGATGAACACCTAGAATCCTAGAAAGTAAAACATTAATTTTATTTGGAATTTATAAATGAATTCCTGAAGAACTGACAGCTACAACAACAGTTTGAAGTTACCCTCTCTGGCAAGCGCTAGGAAGATTTCTTTGGATTTCCCTGATTCCTGATTTCTGACTGTAAAGTAACCAGCAGTGAGTGTGAAACAAATGTGCTTACAAGGACAAGTGACCCAGGTGTCCTTGAAATACTGGACTCATGGGAATAAGAAAGACTGGTAACTCTGTGCACGGCAGCTCTCGTGCACTGTTTTAATTAAAATTCCCAGACTGTTTCTCAGCAAATATAAGAATATAAAAGTTAAGGCGGGGGCCACCAATGTGAGGTCAATCCTGCATCCATGAAACATGAAAGGAGAGACTCATTTCACAAAGTCATTCTGTGACCTCCGCAGCACACTGTAGCATGCGCCCCTTTCCCATCGCTCCCATGGTGCACATACAATAATAAGCAAGTAAAATCCAGTAACTAATGTTGTGCTCACTCTTTCTCCTCTTCCTCAGTTTCACTGGAGTGGTATTTTAGGGATCCTTCAAGACGGAGCAAAAGATCGAAGATGTAGCAATTTACAAAATCAAGAAAATCATAATTTGTAATCATACAGTTTATGCACCATAAATTTTGTGTATGTGGGTCCTGAAAATTTAGCCCAGCACCTTATTCAGACTATGCAAGTGGATTCCTGCTGACCAATCTCACCAACCCCTTCAACCGCAGACCCTTAGGTGTCCAAACTCAGTCAGTTCACAGGCCTCATGGGCAGCCTCATTGAGTGTGTGTGTCTTATGTGAGTTCTGACAGCTTTGTAGTTGTTGATGTTTTTCTAGCAAAAACTAAAGGGGAAAAAATGAAATGTTATTCCCAGAAAAGTTCAAGTATTTAAAACAAAATCTGGGCTTTCAAAAGGTGACAGAAACTAGATGCTTACATCAGTGCCTGGTAAAGATCCAGCTCTTACATACTTTTAAAATACGATTATATAAACAAGATAGAAAATTTTACATATATATATATATATGCACACATACATGTGCACTATATATATATTGTTGTTGTTGTTGTTATCATTATTATTATGTCATGCAACATTTACTTTAAAAAAGAATCCTTTCTTGCCGTTTTCTGACTTTGCTGCCTACATAATCTTTTGAAAGCATGGAACACCCAATCAATCAATAACACTCTCTCGCTTAAGCCTATCTACAAACTCAAACTCAAACAGCACTGTCGGCCATGTGGTTCCTATTCCAGAAGCAGCACCGGCATGCTCACAGAGATCCCACCTTCCTCAGACCCTCTGCTGTTTAAACTACATCTGCCACCACATTCCAGCTCCAGGCCCTTTCGTTTCCCAGACGCTAAGGGAACCAGCAGCCTGGTGTTTCCCAACGTCGCTGCCTACCCTGATGGTCTCTGTCTTGCTCTGCTTATCTGGTAGCATGTGTCTTACTTTTTTCTGGGAAGTAAGGCTGCAGATGTTTGTGTATCCACTCACCCAGATCTGGGTTATCCGCAGCAAACATCTTGATAACTGAAGTAAGCAAGGTATTCTACTTGACAGTTCCAGTTTGCGTCCACCCTGTCTAGTGGTGGGTGGGATGAATTATGGGTCAGAGTAGATATGAAGATGACTCCCACTGAGCACCACAATGTTATCATCTCAAATGCTACAGAGACTGCTAACTCTACACAGCAGGCTAGACACCGGACCATGTGACAGCCGTGGCCTGGGATACTTCTGCTCCACGGCTTGTTCTGCCTATAAAGGTAGAAGCTCTTTGTATGTTGGAATGAGGGACCAGTCCAGGTGAGCTCACACGCTGTCAGCCAAGGTCCTAGGAATCTTCTTGTCTGTTTTTAAATTGCAGGAAAGTAAAAAGTAGAAACACAGGAGAGAGAGAGAGAGAGAGAGAGAGAGAGAGAGAGAGAGAGAGAGAGAGAGAGAGAGAATATTTCAATATTTTATTAAATTATAAAAACCTGCTCCTTTGTGGTTAATACTTTTGTGTTATATTAGAAATTCTAAATCATGTTCACAGCAGTCTACCCCATTATCTCCCTTGGAGTTTAACAAATTTATTAAATAAAATTCCCTCCTATGTAAGGTGCTTCTTTACCTCAAGTCTTTTCTCTGTATGACTTTAAGTAGATGTTGCCACCCCTTTAATATTTCATACAAATTTTTTTCATGGAAGCAAAACTTGAGCCACTTAGAGTTGTTGGCTGGTGTGCTCACATATGGTACCAATTTTTCTTCGTTATTTTCTTGCTATTGTGTAAAGTATTTAGAGTTAGTGCTTGTTCCAACTTTGGACTTACTTTCAAGGCTCCAGAAACTCAACACGAAGCTGCTTGAAACATTTATCTCATTGGACGGAGGTGCTTTTCCCTCTGTGGTGATGCTGAGCTGCCTAACAACGGTATTTTATTTAATATTCAGAAAATGCAGAGTAAAAAACTACCAGTTCTTATTTTCTTATGTTTGTCCAAGTTTATTATCGGATAAGTGTTGCGTTTTTACCAGAGGCAGATTGGAGGAGAAAGCCTTTCTCAACTAAAAAAAGAAGAAGAAGAAGCTGTGCTTCCAACTTCTATTTTTCTTTCTGATTTCCTTTCTTCTCTCAGTGGCTGACTGCAGGGCAGGTCTTCCTACTCTGCATATTGTCTAATCTTGGTGTTTAAGATGTGTTCTCTCTTCTCTCTCTCTCTCTCTCTCTCTCTCTCTCTCTCTCTCTCTCTCATACTTTTCAATTTTTTCTAACTCTTACTCTTCACAAGGAAGCCAGAAGTGTGACAGAAAGGTGTGATTTTTAATTTACACCAGACTCTTGCAAATAATGACTTTTCACACCCTGCAATTGCTGCTTAGCCAGGGAGGAGTTTGTAGCGACTGTTTGTTGAAGCAAATTAAATCCACTGTTGAAATTCGAAAGGTGTTCCTCTGTCTTTAACCCTTGTTTTCAGTTTTCCCAGTCAGCATTTGTGGATACTTAGGAGTATGTGGCCCATTACTTTGAAGTTTCTTGTTTTCTAGGAAACTGCTTTTGAAGGCTGTTACTGTCAGGTTTTCCTCAGTGTTGGGTACGTCCTTTTTTTCTTCCCACTGGTGATTATTTTTCTGATGTTGGTAAGTATAATTTACTTAAAAACACAGAAGTAAAAACTGCAAAGATGTTCACACACACACACACACACACCACACACACACACACACCACACACATACACACACACACACACACACACACACACACACTTCTATAGTCCAATTCCAAGGGGACCTTTTCACTTCATCTTTACAAAATGGCTGGAATCGTACAGCAAAATGATAAATCATCTGGAATAAAAGTCAACATTGAAAATAATGCTGACAGGTTAAAATATTTTAAGACTGTTTTTGCCTTTGATTCTATCAACTCCCTAGAAGTCTCCTGGGTTGAATTATAAATACAGAAAAAAGCTTCCTCGAGGAAATTGCAGTTATGGAAGATGGTAGACTGGGCTGTTGGCGCAAAGGTAGCGGAGTTGTTAAGAGTGATCCATGAAAAGTCTGCTTGCTTCTTTCACTTAGACGACAGTACCATCATCAGGTATGTCCTAATTTATCCTGCACAACTAAATATATATACACAGAGACATATACAGATACATGTATACACATGTATATGCATATCTCTATATCTGCACATATATACATGTGTATATACACATGCATATACATGTATGTGCATTTTATACATATTTCAGCATATATATGCGTATATACACATACACATATTTCTGCATATATACATGTGTATATACACATATGTGTATATTATACATATTTCTGCATGTATATACATGTGTATATACACATGCATATACATGTATGTGTATTTTATACATATTTCTGCATATATACATGTGTATACATATACATGTATGTGTATATTATACATATTTATATGTACATATGTGTGTGCATATATATATTATAACTGGTAAAGCTATAGATAGATGGATGGATAGGTGGATAGATGGATAGATAGATAGATAGATAGATAGATAGATAGATAGATAGATAGATAGATAGATGTGTTACAATAGTGTTTGGTACTGTTTGGGAGCATACTCCAGTATGTAGGAGTAACATTAGAATAGGAGAATGGCATATGAGTCTAGTTTCCTAGAAAAGAGTTGCTGCTACCCCAGAGCTGTGAGGATGGACGGTGGGTCAGTCCTCTCCTAGCTGGAAGCAGCAAGGGGTTAAGCCGTCCTGGTTTACTCTCAGTCAGACATTTATCTGATCCTTCCTCGTGTTCTCCCCTGCCCACCCCTCTGTAAATGTCAACCACTTCCTGATGATTTCACACCTTTCTGTTCTTTGTGAAGAAACCTGGGTGTTAATGGTACAGCCCTGGGTACCGTTGTATGCTCCTGCTGTCTGCTAGTTAACGGAGGGATGCCTGCGGGAAATCGAGTAGGAGAAGGTGAAGAATTGAGACTAGGAAACAGGCTAAAAGCCACCTTTAAAGCAACCATTTGATTTATTAGCAACTTTTACGCGTTGCATTGTAAAAACATTATTTTTTTTTAAAGCCGTGTGTTGAAAGGAGGTTAGCAGAGGAGAAAGCTGACTGTTTAAAAAACTAATCAAAGACTAATAATCAGGGAGGAAAGAAGGAAGCAAAGAAGGAAGGAAGGAAGGAAGGAAGGAAGGAAGGAAGGAAGGAAGGAAGGAAGGAAGGGAGAGAGACAGGCAAGCGATCCCTACTTCATTCTACAAGTGTGTTGACAAGAATCCAGCAATGGAAACATGGTCAGTTGATCAGGTCTGCAAATGGTTGATGGAGAAAAACTTAAGCGAGCTAGTTCCCAGGTTTCAAGGTAAGTTGTTTTTACACTTTGAGTGGATTTTATTTGAGCCATGCAGTTGGGCGGGTGCACTCTGTTGTGAAGGCTGACTCTTGCCTAGGGTCTGTCTGTTTGTGGATGAGGGGTGTTTTGATGGGGAACTTCATCTCTTTCCCACAGTCTGGAGCAGTTTCCAGTTTACCTAGCATCCTCTGAAGAGAATGCTATCGCCAGATGATTGCAAACTCTTGGAAGTTACCTTCGATACAGACTTTGTGTGTTTCTTTTGTCTTATACAATCACTTGTGTCTTATACAGTATGAGATGTGCTAATGTTAAGTAGCAACTAGGAGGTATTATCAAAACAGCTTCCCCAAAAGACTTCTATTTCTGTTGGCTGTTAAAATTGTCTTGGGGGAAGGGTATTAATGTGCAAACAAACGAAGTTTTTATTGGTACTTGCGTTCTGGTGATTTCTTAGCAGCAGGCATCAGTTTGGAACTGTGCCGTATCAGAGCCCTGACAGACAACGCAGTGAGTACCATCTCAAGCTTAGATGATCCTTTTAATACCAGAAGTTTTATCTTCTTTCTGTGCCCGTGTTCTCCTGGAAAGTTATATGAAAGTTAATTTTCTTTTTTCCCAGAGGAAGAAGTCAGTGGGGCTGCACTCCTGGCCCTTAATGATCGGATGCTACAGCAACTGGTGAAGAAAATTGGACACCAGGCTGTTCTGATGGACTTCATTAAGAAATACAAGCAGAGCAATCTAGAGAGGAAGCCCACGGGAGGCTCCGCAGAGACACCCCTGCTGACCCAGGCACAAGCGGCCCCTGAGTGAGTACAGCAGAATCGGGCTTGGTTTTTGTTCCCTGTTGGTGCATGGCTGTTGCCTGTGGCAAAGAATCAAAGCTTTTAAAACCGTGAGCAGTTTCCAGCAGGACGGTACGCACAGGGTTTCTAATATTTGACCAGCTCGTATGAAGAATTGAGTCAGAGTTTGTTGGGTTTTTTTTTTTTTCCTTTCCATTATTCTTTAAAAAACGACTGTGGTTGTTAAGGCGATACTGCCAGGCATGAAGTTCCAATGCTACGTGGTCTGGAGCCCACAGTAGAAACTCGTGGGTTAAATGTAGAAAGGTGAGCTGCTGTAACTGGGCTACGACAAGGGCCTGTAGCTTCTCCCTTGCCATGTCCCAAATTACTTTTCATTTGTGTGTGTGTTTATTTTCCTAGGTCTCTCTGTGGTAACTAATTTACACTTTTCTCAAGGCCTTCACAATAGAATTTTCTAACCCTTTTGCCATAACTGAGTTTCATAATTCTTTGAAAACTAACCATAAAATAAAGAACGCTGTGACAAAAACACAGAGAAATCATGTAGAAAATTCACAGTGTCAGACAGAAGCTCTAGAGTTGGAGGGTGGCTGCATTTGTTGGTTTGTTTTTAATCTTTGGACTCTGTAAGGGTCAAGGTTCTCTGTAATGGTAACAAGGTTCATCAATTAAAATGTTTTACAAATCTACGCCTCAAGATCCTTTCAGGCACCCTGATTTAATGTTTCCACACCTGAGATGGGGCAAGACTTTTAAGGTTAAATATTTGCAATTAACCAATCATCATTCATTTAAAAAAAAGTGATATTGGATGGAATTATTTTATTTTTTTTCCTTTTCTGAAATTAGGCCTGTAATTATAAATATTTCTCTCTCTTTTGATAATCGGTATAACGTTAGAGAGACTTGGCTTAAGTAATTTGATTTCTATTTGGAGTATTTGGATTATTTGATAGCCATGAAGGGTGATTCTTAAGTTGAGCTAAAGACGTGGACATGGTTAACTTGTAATTCCAGTAGTTGAAAGGTTGAGGCAGAAGAATTGCTATGAGTTTGAGGCTGGTCTAAGGTACAGAAATAAATGTCATCTTTAAAAAATAATAATAATAACAAAAGTTATAAAGGAAGTCAGAGCAGAAATTCTTCCAAGTGATTTATTTATTTGAAGGATTTCTTCCTTTATGACCCCAGTTGCAGCAGGGTATTGGGTCTGTGACATTTGTGTGAAGTTCCCACTGTAACCTTTTAATCCTCTCAGGCAAAGGGGAGGGATGAACTTCAAAGGGACTGCAATGTCACTTCCCAGAACATTTGGGTGAGGAGAACTTTTGAGCTGGAAGTCCCTCCCCAGTTGACTGGAATCTTGATCTTGCCTTGGGCACAGCTCAGAAAAAAAAAAAATTGGCAGCCCATAAATCCACTTTTCTGCTCTGTGGCACACTGGAAGTCGTTGGACTGCCAAGAGCTTAGGACTTCATTCTTGGTTTTATTGGCTGACTTGGATTCATTCCGTTCCATGTTTGGAAGTCTTGTGTCTTCATCTGCATATCGAGAAAATCAGTGCATTCTGAACTGCTTGAATTCACACCATGAACCTCCACAATCTTGGGACAATCTGCCCTCCCTTGACTATACCAACACAGTCCTCTGTCAGTTATTCAATTTTCTTAACCAGGTTATGACAACTAGTTTCAATTGCAGCCATGGCTAGGCATTCCGGTAGCCCAGAGATTCATGAATGTTAGGTTTCTTGTTCTAGCTAGCATATTTGACTTTAAGGGTTAGTGTAGTCTTGTTTTTGGGTGAAAGCATTCTGGTATGAAATCACGGATTATTTATTAATTATATTTGCTAAAGATATTGTCACTTGAAAATTATGTTGTCAGTTGAGGATGATAATAGTCAGACATGAGTACATACCATTGAATGAAATGTGTAGAAAATGTTTAATAAAGACAGGATATTTAATGTAATCCTACAGTTATATAAATAAACACACAATTTCAGGTCCCTGTTACATTTGCTACTAATCTAACCTTAGGCATATATTTGACTTTTTACTATTTTTAGTTTGACCATGTACAACTCTAAGATGAAATATAGAATAAATTATTCTTTTGGCCCATTCTTAAGAGTCTATAATAGAGTTAGATCAGAGAGATAAAATGGGTTTTAACTTAAATAAAACCCCGTTCAGTGGTTGTCTGATATACTATTATTGCAAGGAAACACCCATCTCAGTACTGCACAGATAAGAGGAATGTATAGCTTGCAGTTGCTTTTTGACGGTGTTTTTATTGGATCTGGTGCAGAGGTACACATCCTGACACTATTATTATGTAGCCTATGGCCGTGAGAAAGCTGCCTTCCACTCTGAACTCCTGGGTTTCCTGAGGTGAAAGTGATAGGGGGTGGATGAAGAGCTTTTCTGGTAATAAAAAATAAAAAATAAATAAATAAAAAACTTTCCCTTGAAAACAGGAGGGAGTGGAGGACAGATGACATGGTCAAGCACTTGTCTTCACTGGAAGACTGTTAACTGAGAATCACAGACTCTGCCTCACCAAAGAAAGTTTCATCTCAACACCATTCAGAAATATGCCAGAGAGTATGTCAGAATGAGAGCTGAGGGGATGGCTCAGTTGTGAAGAGTGAAGTCATGAGTTCATTACACAGCACCCACACGAGAGGGCAGGTGTAGTCACAAGCCTTGTACTAGGAGATGGAGAAAGGCAGACACTTGGGGCCCACTGTCCAGCCAACCTAGAAAAATCATCAAGCCCCAAATCATAATAAGACAAGGTGGATAGTTCACAAGGAATGACATCTGAGGTTGACTTACACACCTACACACACACACACACACAAACACACACACACACACACACACCCTCTGCCAGACAGATGAAAGCAGTAAGGTGAACTGGCATCGGCCTACTCCATAGAGGAACATTGTGTGAGGTGAGGCACAGGGTCGTCTTTGCAATGTTCTTGGTCATGAGTGTCACGTGAGTTTGGATAGGATGAAGATGGGCTGAAGCTTCCCTTCCCAGCATCATGAGAACAGTGGTTATTGCTCCCATTTAACATCCCATGACCATTACACGGTTCTTCCACTTTGCTCCAGGCACGAACAAAACCCCAGTCCTGCCAGCCACAGCGACCAGACATCTTTGTATCCAGCCATCCCTGACAATAGACTCGTTGACCAAAGAGTATTGAAGCAGAGGTGAGACACCAACTTTATAATATTTTAAAGTCAAGTAATGTTGCCTCTATTTTTATGAGACTTCGTGTGCTTAAATACATTGTAATTTAAAACTTTCTCGTGGTCCTGAAAGGTAAACTTTTACCAGGTGATGGAGATGCTGGGTGAAATATCAATGTTGAATTGACAAAGAAGTTTTGATGATGTTAAACATTTTTTTCTAGTGTTTATTCTTAGGTGGGGAAAAGTATATCCATCCATCATGATCTAACCAAAGTAATCTGGAGACCATGTCCTGTAGAGCTTGAATTGAGTACAAGATTTGGTTTTGGCTTCCATTTTATGGGCAGCTTTAACTTAACTATTCCAGAAAGAGAAACTGGTTTTGCTAAGCAGTTCTTCAAGCATCCTACCCTGGACCTGACACTGTGATACTTCGGTGTCTGGATTCCATTGCATCATAGGGGGGAAAAACAAACTATGGATCAGGAGAACCACGTGTAGGAATTCAATGCTCAGACAAAACTGTAGAGGGATCGCAGGTAGCAAGTACCTCAGCCTCTTTCTCTAGCCTTTTACAGTCACCCAGCCCAGGTGGTCCATGCATCCACCATGCATGGGAAGAGTCCTTGAAGAGTGAAATACTTCAGGTGTGGAGGAAATATTCAAAGCAACCAATCAGACTGTGTGTGTGTGTGTGTGTGTGTGTGTGTGTGTGCCTGTGTGTGTGTGTGTATGCCTGTGTGTGTGTGTGTGTGTGTGTGTGCCTGTGTATGTGTGTGTGTGCCTGTGTATGTGCCTGTGTGTGTGTATGCCTGTGTGTATGTGTGTGTGCCTGTGTGTGTCTTTATGTATCTGTGTGTCTGTATATGTGTATGTGTGTTTGTGTCTATCTGTCTCTGTGTGTATGTTTGTATGTGTATGTCTATGTGCATATGTGTGTGTCTCTGTGTGTGTCTTGTGTGTCTATGTTTGTATATGTGTGTCTCTGTATGAATCTGTGTGCCTGAGTTGTGTATGTGTCTCTATGTGTGTGTTTGCATGAGTGAGTGAGTCTGTGTGTGTGTGTGCGTGTTTGTGTGTGTTTGTGTGTGTGTGTGTGTGTGTGTGTGTTTACAAACCCTTTATCATCTGATTTAGTTTTCTTGGTACAAAGAGATACTGCTTTCTCTTTTTTATAAATGAGTAAAACCGAGAGTTTGAGAAGTCAAGGGTTTTAAAGATAGTTTTCCGATAGTTTTTAAATAGTCTCTGTGTTACAGCCCAGCTGCCTTTATCCCACAACTCTTGTGGGGATGGTGAACTAGGAGATGGAAGAGAGAGCTTCCATCTTCCACCCCCAGCTTGGTGGCACAGGTTTGAAACAGCAGCTCCCTGGGAGGCTGAAGCAGGAAGATCACTAGGTCCAGGTCACCCTGCACAACCGAGTAAATATCTCAAAATAAAACCTAAAACAAAGTCTGCAGATACAGCTTGGAAAGGGAAAAGGGAGATAAAGCCTAGGGAGAAATCAGTTCCCTGGGTGTTCCTGGTGCAAACGGCGGTCCAGAAAAGGCAAAGCCATTTCCAAGGCAGCTTCAATCCCGCCTTTCTGCCCACGGTGCTGGTTGATTCCTAAAGCTTTCCTTTGCTGGGACTCCATGACCGAACGAACTGTGAGGTTCCCGCTGTCCTTCCCTATATGAAGCTGCTGGTGTTGCTACTGTCACTGTTGCAATGTGAGGAGAGACATGGAGTAAGAACTAGAACATCTACCTTCTCACCATCTCCAATGCTCTGCTGGAAAACAGGAATGTTGACCCTCATATTTGCCATCCTCCATCACACCTGCCAAGTGGAAGGAGTGAAGACAAGGCTGCTTCAGAAGTTAAAAGAACAGCAAGGCTTCGAAACCAGAATATCTATGCCCGCAACCTTTGTCTGTGGGCTTGTGTATTAGATCGCCTATTGCCTCTCTCAAGAAAAGAACCTCAAATTTTATGTGTGTGTGTGGTGTATGTATATACATACATACACATGCATACATGCGTGTACATGAACACACACAAACACGTGTGTGTGTGTGTGTGTGTGTGTGTGTGTGTATTCAAGTACATTTGGATGTAAGAAGCCCCATGAAAACTAAAGACAAAACAGGCTTATTATAAGGAAAACAACCAACAAAATCTGAGGCAGAATTCTTAAATTCCCCGAGTTCTGAGGCTCTGGTTCTAGAACTTTCCTCCTATTCTGCACCCCTGCTTGTCTCCTTCCTTTGTTTTTCCTTAGGAGGACACACTGTTCTGCCAGTTATAGATGCTCTGCCCCCTCTGTACTGCCTCACCCAGCAGACTCCAAAGAAATTCTCTCTGAAAAGTAGGTTAGACCTCCAGTGCCAACTGACCCAGTTATTCAATATTGTTTCGTTCATGTATCTGGGGAAGGGAAACGGAACAGGTCCTGCATGGTCCAATGCTTTCTTCTAGGCAATTGACTCTGTGAGACGAGATAAGACCACTGAGGTCCTATAGACTCGGGTAGGAGAGAAGATGCCTTCTCCTCATGCTTCAGCTCAGACAGTGATGACACCAGCCAAACATGAAAAATAAAATAATTAAAGGCATCCTCTGTCCTTTCCTTCTGTCCTTCTGCTATCCTAGATGCTTGCTAGTTATGTGTCAAGGGCCTCTTATATTCCCTTTGTGTTAGTCTGTGTGGTCCTCTCACCTGCCTACCTGACTAAAACCTGCCCATGCTTTAAGACAATGGTTCTCAATCTTCCTCCTGCTTCGACCCTTTGATACAGTTGCTCATGTTGTGATGACCCCCAACCATAAAGTTATTTTCATTGCTACTTCATAACTGCAGTTTTGCTACAGTTATGGACCATAATGTAAACATCTACGTTTTTCCATGATCTTAGGTGACCCCTGTGAAAGGGTCATTGGACAACCCCAAGGAGTCTTGGCCCACAGGTTAAGAACTGCTGGTTTAAAACTGTTTAGCCACCGTCCAGTGACATCCAGACCATCTAGGTTCAGTCTTTCTATACGCAGTACCTTCTCTGTAATTTCTTTTTTTTTTTAAGATTTATTTATTTATTATATGTGAGTACACTGTAACTGTCTTCAGACACTCCAGAAGAGGGCATCAGATCTGTTACAGATGGTTGTGAGCCACCATGTTGTTGCTGGGAATTGAACTCAGGACCTCTGGAAGAGCAGTCAGTGCTCTTAACCACTGAGCCCTTCTCTGTAATTCTTGTCCTGCTTATAAAAGTAGACAATGACCTTGGTTTATTAAAGTCTGTATTCCCTCCTCAGACTATAAAAACCACAGTGACAGTGACCACACCCTTTTATTTTATAAAGAGAATTTATCTTAGCCTCTGGCATCTTAAAATCCAGTCAGACTTTGAAGATTGATCTGATGAATGTGGACCAAAGAAAAGTTCTTGGAAGACATGATATATATTTGAATAGCAATAATTTTGTTTTTAGACCTTTTGAAGCATTCAATACCAAATATGCCTGTCTTTCCAAACAACTTCTGGGTTTATTTCCCATTGACTTATAACAGGCAATAAATTCAAAAGGTATTTGCACACTGGACTTTCATGAAGCCAACTGTTTTCAAGAGGTAGGAACGGTCTACAGAGCAAATGCTGATTTGAGGGCTCAGTTCCCTTCCGTTTGCCTCCCCAAAATTATTTCTGCAACTACCTGGAATGTAACACCACCTGGCATCCGTGAGTTCTCAGTGGCAGTGGTGTCATAGCTAAGCACCTGGTGCTTACCACTAGATCCCACAGAGGCACCTGAGAATCTTGGATTCCCTGGGTCTTCCCTTGCGGTTTCCATGGAGACTATCTGCCCATGAAAGGGATGATCTTAAAGTGCTTCAGACTCTCCTGACTTTGGCTCTGGGAAAGTCTGTGGTTGGAGTTAAATCAGATAGATATCCCAGGAGGTGGAACACCACGGCAATCTGGTGCAGCAGAGTTCTCATGGGTGACAGGTGGTTGATTCTGTGCTTGTTACTGAATGGTTTAAATACCTTTCTAGATGCAAGGACCATTAGAAGACATTGGTGTCATGTGCTAGTGATGTGCTAGAAATGGTTTCTTCTGCAGTGGAATTCTTTCTTTTTTAAATCTACCCCAACTGTTGATTTCTCTTTCAGTGCCCAATAAGTCAGGAGATTGGATAAACCAAGGTTTCTTACATGTTGCTTTAAAGACTACTTGAACTTTAAAGACATGGGCAAAAGCTCTGCTTCTGTCCTGGGGCATAATTACAAGTTAGTCATGGTTTCATGCATATTTAGGGGTTATTTTAATGTCTTTTCTCGTGGTCTGGCTACTGCTGTGTGATCGAATAGAATAATCCTCTGTCTCTACTCTGCCAAGCAAATATCAACATTTCTGATAGATTAGTTATAGTCATTATCATGTGGGTATTTCAGACAAGAGACAGCAGCACAGCTGTATAACATCTGTATGTGCATTCTACTACAGAATGTAATAAGGGAAGGGTCCATAAAGCATGCCAGCCTGGTTAGAGATTTTAGTACAGGTTCAGATCAGATGTGCAGTTGGTCTTCTCAGCAATGCTGGTGAGTATAATCAGAGCCTCACAGATGCTATATGAGCACTACCACTGTGCTACATCTCAGTCTGTGATTAGCATTCTCAGCTCCTATATGCTTCTGTCCTTGGCTCTGTTCGCCAAGAATCATGGGAGGTAAGTCCCAGAGACTAGTCATGCCCGTGTAGTGCCAACAAATGTTCACTATTTAAGGGAACAAGCACTTTATGCACTTTCTGTGGTTTCTTTTTCATTGGGTCAAATCTGTGTGACCAGATTAGAAAATTGAAAAGGCTTGCAGGAGACCCTTGTGGTTAGAGGGCAGGTCTTGAGGCCCTGTGCCATACCTCATGGTTCACACACAGCTCTGCAAGATAGATGAGCTAAGAGAAGGGTAAATGTTATATGAGCATGTTAACCCTGAGATGGCAGGATTAGTAGGCTGGAGACTAGGGACAAGCAAATAATTAAGAGCTTAGTTATTAGAGTTGTGGAGCCTGGCCTTGTCATTTATCAACTGAGTAAGATGTTCTCCCAGAATAAATGGGCCTGTACTCATCTATAAAATGAATAGAATGGTAAATGCTGTGTTATATGAAAAGTTCTTAGGACCTGGCATGCAGTTGGCAGTCAAGAGATTCACGTGTCATTTATATTATCTAGCGAGCAGTGGGTCTAATGAGATTCTAGTCTCCGCTCTCACGGGTTGTGGTCCCAGATGGAAGAGAAAAGTTTCACCAGGAAGCATGGGCAGCCAGGCCTCCTGGGACTCAGGATCTAAGACAGAAAGGGCATCTTACACTGGAAGGTCTGAGAGCTGTGGCAGAAAACAGGACAAGGAATCCTATGGGCCAATGAGAGGAAGAAAGAAGCTTCTAGACCTCATAGCCAGGCCTTGATATCATTACAAGGGCATCAGAGAGCACACAGGTGGTACGCTGCCATATTGAGCTACTGAATTGCAGATCAGTGCAACAACAAGATCTCTGAGTGGATCCACAGGTGGCTCTCCTACCTAAAGGTCTTTGTTTGAGACCTATTACCAGGAAGTAGGGCTACTGGTGCATGGTGAGAAACTTCCACTGTGAAATCATAACTATGAGGGAACCTGTAGATAAAAAATACATTTACCTTATAAACCTATAATTCTTTGTGTAATATCTGCTTATTTCCATAAAATAGAAAATGACTGCTGACCTAAGTCAGGATTAAACCGTCAGTCATCGCTCCAGTATACCAATGTTTCTGAGTGCTTGTTGCATTCCAGGTATTGTCGGAAGCACAGAAGAAACAGCAGGAAGTGACGTCTGCTTCATTGACCTCATATCCTGCTGGGCTACATAGTGAGTTATAGGCTAACTGGTGCTACACAGAGAGACCCTGCACCAACTCCATCTCAAAACTAAGAGTAAACAAATTGACATATAAACAACTGGTAGCTAATTCAGGCCAATGTGAATAACTGTAGCCCGGAGCACAGATCCAGGTTATTCTGAGTGGCATGCCCGCCGCCGCCGCTGCAGAAGTTGTTATGGAAATTTTAATAATGGAACAAATTAAAACAGCTAGGTGGACTACACAGAGCCAGATAATCTCATCTGTAGGTTTTAGATGTCGTAACTGTCTTGTCTTAAAGGCTGTTGGAAACTAGTGTGGTCTGTTAAGTTTAATAATGCATTCCAAAGGCTTCACTTACTAGTCACACTGAGGTTAAGGCAGACGGAGAAGTTTGTAACAATTGACCATGAAGGAGACTTATCTAAGAAATGTTGACTCCTGGTCTGCAGTATTTCAGTCTCACCTCATAATTATGAAGCGTAGTCAGTTTGAAAGTCCTTGGGGTTTTCAACAGGCGTGAGGGCTTTTCAGAAAAATGAAATTTCAGATCGGAGCAGCCTGTGGGATCTGGTCATTCCGCTCAGTCCCTGATAAGCAGGAACCTTGTCTCCCTTGCCTTCTGGGCGGCAGCGATAGTGCTGCCTCTGGTGGTGGTGACACTTCCTGTCACTGGCATTCTGATAGACTACTAGTCAGTGGCTCCCTTGCAGTGTGTGGGCTGTTCTAATACGATGGAAACGTGCTTTTGGAAAGATGCGAATTTTGTGTATTTAGCCACAAGTTTCTAGAAGATTTTCTATTTGTAATGGCAGGGGTTTGGTTTTGTTTATCTGTTTGTTTGTTTGTTTGTTTTTGTTTGTTTTGAGACAGGGCCTCATGCAGCCCAGGCTGGCCTCAAGTTTGCTCTGCAGGAAAAGATGCCCTTGATCCTTCTACCTTTGTCTCCCATGTGCTAGGTTTACAGGCTTGCAAAACCATGCCCAGATTTTACATCATTTCATGTTTAGCATTTCTCTCCTTCACACACTCCTGAATCTTTCTGGAACATTGCTATCACAATCCGTTCCACACAATGAGGGCAGAATGTTACTGCAGCCTCTGCCACAAAGACTTGGCTTCAGACCTGGTGGGTCCCCTGGACACAGGGAAAAATGACGTAAGATATATAAAATGGATTTACTTTCATTCTTGCTTTCCTACAGCAATATTTATAGAAAGATTGGGACAACACACACACACATACACACACACACACACACACACACACACACACACACACACACACACACACACATACGATTTAGCTTAGCTATGAGTCCCTGAGAAATGAACTGGGAAGTCACAAAATTCTTACTTTTTAGACTCTTGTTACAACTTCTTACAACCCAGGGGCCTGACCTTCTGTGATGGGGGCTTTCTCAGATCTCAGGGTGATATTCCTTGTGGACCTAGAAAAGAAAAGAACGGTTTTTAAAATCCTGATTTGCAAGGAGTTCTGTTATTGTATAACAGAATTATACAATAAAGAAATCAAGGTAGAAAAGATATCAAGGCCACAGGGTTGGTTCTAGAGCTAGGCAGGGTTGTTAATTGAGCTATGAAAGCACACAGTAGGACTACCAGAGTGGAGATGAGTATCTACCTAAGGAGAGAGGCTTACACTAAACTCAGAAGTGGGAATGGGAGTTAAGGCTAAATAGATAAATTAGCATCTCTTTCCTTCGCCCTGGAGTGAGGCATTCCAGATTTCTTTTTGTAAGGTTCATACCTTGCTATTTTAAAAGCAGCTCTCTGTTAGTAGATACTTGAAGTTATACAATCAAAGCCCGGATGAATGTGGGAGCAAAAACCACCACCGTGAGAAGTAGATGATGCAAGAGATACAGTGTGGGAAGATTTCATGACAGCTGAAGATGAGGAATAAAGGTGAAAGATGTCCAGGCTCGACTTTCTAAGAGGAAAGCATCCGGTAAATGGAACCAGAAAATCAGACATTGTGTTAGCCACAGCAGTTATCATAGGCCCAGTAGCTTGTGCAGCACACATTTATATTCTGATTTTAGAGTCTCAGATGTAAGGTCAGAGTGGTGACCAGTCCATTCTCTGATCAGAAGCAATTCATGCCCTACGAATGGCCATTGTGTTGGTTTTGTGTCAACTTGTCACAGCTATAGCCATGTGGGAGAAGAGAGCCTCAGTAGAGGAAATGCCTCCAGAAGATCAGGCTGTAAGTAGACAGGCCTGGAGAACATTTTTTTTAATTAGTGACTGATGTTAGAGAGCCTAGCCCATTTTGGATAATGTTCCCTTTGGCTGGTGGATTTGGAGTCTATCATAAAGCAGGCCGAGCAAGCCATGAGAAGCAAGCCAGTCAGCAGCACCCTCGATGGCCTCTGCAGCACCCCCTGCCTCCAGATTCCTGCCCTGTGCGAGTTCTTGACCTGGCTTCCCTCCATAGACCCTGATACTGTATACGGCAGCCAAATAAAACCCTTTGCTCCCCAAGTTGCTTTTGGTTATAGAGTTTCATTAGAGCAATGGAAACCTTAACTAGGAGATCCCCCTTCTCTTTTCTTCCTCACATGACCCTGAGACAGAAGATGCACTTCTGTTTTCTCTTCATAAGAGAATTATAAATCTCACTCAACCTCCTGGACCTCATCTAGCTCAAGATTCTTGTGCAGAGCCTGACTCCCTAAACACAGTCATATCACATAAAGGTTAGGGGTTCAATATATGGAATCTGGGGAGAAGATGAATCGATGATCAAAAAGCCCATATTAATGTAGGCTTTATTCTAAGACTAGAGTCTAGTTCTTTTAAGATGATAAATTATTTCAGATGTAGCGGTCCCTGGTTCTGGAAAGACTCAGTGAAACAGTATTCGGCAAAACCAGAACCGGGAACTGGGAAGGGGTGGGAGGGAGGACAGGGGAAGAGAAGGGGGCTTACGGGACTTTCGGGGAGTGGGGGGGGGCTAGAAAAGGGGAAATCATTTGAAATGTAAATAAATTATATCGAATAAAAAAAATTAAAAAAAAACCACAAATCTATCAGTTTGTCATCCTCTTGGGAACATTAAAGGTTTAAATTTAAAAAAAAATTATTTCAGATGTATGGAAAGAGAGGTAAATCATGTAAAACTGTTGACAGTATGAGGTAAAACATAGAGTATTGGGGGATGGACAAATGCTCAGCAGTTAACAGCACTCACTGCTTTTCCAGAGAACCCACGTTAAGTCCCCAATTCCTCCAATGAGTAGTTTGCAACTTGTAATTCCAGCTCCAGAGAATTGGAAACCTCTTGTGCGTCCACACACATGGGCGTGGATACACACATACACATAAGTAAAAATAAATCTTCAGAAAAGGAGACTTGGTAACAGGAGCATTCTCAAAACAAAGAATTGAGAGGCGTGAACAAGGCATGCTGTTGCCCGGAGGCACTGCGTGGAGTCTAAGTGGGGAGTTGGATGCAAATTTTTTCCATTCACTTTTCTTATTATTTTAAGTGATGTGTCTGTCCCACATGAAGAAAGAATCCCTGTCCTGCTGTAATAGCTAGGTCTTCAGCTCTCTAGAGATACTCGGCGTTTTCTGTGAAGGTTTTCCCTAACAGGCTAATGCTCCACTGAGCCTCTTCTTCACTGAAATAGCATTATTACCCTACTTGAACCCCAGTAAACTATAGGTAGTCTGCTTTTCGGGAAGAGCTGAATGATTTTCCTTTTTTCTTTTTTTTTAATATGTGTACAAAAGGAACTTTATTCAGTCATAAAAGTAAAATATCATTAGCAGGAAAAATGGGTGACAATAGGTATTACTACATTAAGTGAATTAAGTAGACTCAGAGAGACAAATACCACATGTTTTCTACCATAGGTAGATTAGGATTTCATATAGATAGGTAAAACTGTGATGCATAGATGCCATAGAAGTAAAAGAGAAATTGCCTAGATATATGAAGGAATTAATGAGAGAGATGGAAGAGAAAGGGGGATGGGAGAAACATGGCTAAAGAATACAGTACGATGTTCCATAAATACATAGGAATTAAAAATAAGTACATTAAATACATAAATGAACAAAAGGGTGCCGATGGTGGCAGCTTGGACCTGCATTCTTCCTACATATACTTCATATGATATTCATAGACTTCATATACTTCCTACATATACTTCATATGATATTCAGTATACCACATATACTTAATATATGATATCAGAGTTCCTACTAATCTTATATGGTATGTAAAATATCATTTACATAATATTTTTATATCATACCTTACAGTTTTGATAATTACTATACTTGTATTGAATTTATTTATTTATTTATTCATTCATTTATTTATTTATTTTGGTTTTTTATGTTGTATCACCTACATGCAGATTAATGGTGTTCACATCTTACAACATTGTCATTATGCATATTATATAGAAAATTGCTAGCTCAATGATTTCCAAAATGTCTTTGAGAAATTACAAGATACTTCAGGATAAAAGGATATGTGGACATTTTAAATCATAAGGTATTTCAATATATACATTCAGCTATCCAAACAGATAATGTATCTATTGACCTACAAAAAAATAAGCCACCACAGGATGCTCATGATTTGTGATGGTTCAAGAGTCCTTTGCACATTTTATGATGGGAGAAGGTAACTATCATTCAGTAGAAACTATTCTAAACATTTCACATTTTAATTTAATCTGGGGTAGCCATACCTGGGGTGTCACTGCCTTGGTGTTGGAAGCTGGAGCAGTGAAGCACAAGATGAAGCCTCTGGTTCACTGCAGTGTGCCCTGAGGTTGGTTCACTGCAGTGTGCCCTGAGGTTGGTTCACTGCAGTGCGCCCTGAGGTTGGTTCACTGCAGTGCGCCCTGAGGTTGGTTCACTGCAGTGCGCCCTGAGGTTGGTTCACTGGAGTGCGCCCTGAGGTTGATTCACTGGAGTGCGCCCTGAGGTTGGTTCACTGGAGTGCGCCCTGAGGTTGGTTCACTGCTGTGCGCCCTGAGGTTACGATCCGGTATTCAGCTTCCATGTGAATGTGAGCTTTCTGTTGTTTTTGTTGCTATTGAAGATCACCCTTAGTCTGTGGTGATCTGGTAGGATGCATAAGATTATTTCAATCTTCTTGTATCTGTTGACGTCTGTTTTGTGACTGATTATATGGTCAGTTTTGGAGACAATACCATCAGGCGCTGAGAAGAAGGTATATTCTGTTTTAGGATGAATGTTCTGTAGGTATCTGTTAAATCCATTTGGTTCATAACTTCTATTAGTTTCAGTGTGTCTCTGTTTTGTTTCTGTTTCCATGATCTGTCCATTGAGGAGAGTGGGGTGTTGAAGTCTCCCACTATTATTGTGTGAGGTGCAATGTGTGCTTTGAGCTTTAGTAAAGCTTCTTTTATGAATGTGGGTGCCCTTGCATTTGGAGCATAGATGTTCAGAATTGAGAGTTCTTCTTGGAGGATTTTTCCTTTGATGAGTATAAAGTGTCCTTCCTTACCTTTTTTGATAACTTTTGGTTGAAGGTCAATTTTATTTGGTATGAGAATGGCTACTCCAGCTTGTTTCCTGGGACCATTTTCTTGGAAAATTGTTTTCCAGCCCTTTACTCTGAGGTGTGGAGTGCTGTGGCACAGGATCAACTCCAGGTGCAGACAGAAACCAGAAGGATCCTGTCCCAGGGTGCTCCATGGTCCCTGTGCTCTCAGGTCTTCAGGAGGGTCCCTCGGAGCAGAAGTGGTGGTCTTTCCTGTGATCACTCGTGTGCCAGCACTCCTGGGAGCCCAGCTCTCCCCTGGCGATACTTGGGTATGGAAGACTGTAGTACAGGATCAGCTCCGGGCACAGACAGAAACCAGAAGGATGAGCTGAATGAGTTTTCATTCTTCTTACACTTAGACAAAGTTAGAAAGCCACTGAATCTTTTATAAGAACTCTCATTTCATCATTAAAAAAAAAAGTAATGCAAATTTAAAAGTGTAATGTTTCAGTTTGGCAGGTGAAATTACAAATAAGAACTAGGGATGATGGATAAGTCAATCTGCTTGTTCAATATTTCCACATTGTAAAAACATCTATAGGTATGCCACAATATCACTTTTACCTCATAAATATATACCACAATTATTATTTGTCAGTATCTGAAACAAATATGAAACTGTAGTAATGATACTGTCATTTGTCAAAAATGACTTTATTGTAAATTTTATTATGTACATATTTTTATCACTGTATGAACTGAGTAGTTAGTGAGCAGTATGCTCTCAAACTGAGGTCATATCAACATATTTTAAGTGGCCCTGGGGTTATTTTACACCCAGGATTGAAAGATAAGCTATTGGTGTGGTGATAAGCTCGTCAGAGAGTCCAAACTTAAAAGTCAAAAGAGAAATATTAAGCCAGGAAAAGGCAGGTGGATTTCTGAGTTAGAGGCCAGTCTGTTCTACAGAGTGCATTCCAGTACAGCCAGGGCTACACAGAGAAACCCTGACTCAAAAAAAAAAAAAAAAGAGAGAGAGGAGAGAGAGAGAGAGAGAGAGAGAGAGAGAGATTAGAGTCCTTTTAACCTGGGAGTTCATTCTACTCCTATACCTAGTATAGTGCAACCTGCTGGAGCTATGCTAAACTCTAGCTTGCTAAAAGTACTGAGAATAACTTTAACACCTTTTAAGATGTTACAGATCTTTTTGATACAATGCAAATATAATTTTATAGATGGTAAATAGCTGAGCTGCAGTCATCCACTTCCAACTATGAATATATTTGTTAGGTTTTGAAAGTCCTCGTTCTTGAATAATTGTCATTTTCCCTTGTATTTGTTTGCATTGCTTAGATTATATTCACACCAAAAATGTGCTGTTCAATGGAAAGAAAGGAAAAATTTTATGCCTTTGATTTGCCTAATCTGTCTAGTTGAAACCTGAGGCACTGTTATCTTCAGTGGATCCTGTATGAGTCATGCTGCATTCTGGATTTTTTAAAGAATCATTTATTTATTCTCTGTATATGTATATGTATTTCCTATATGTATATCTATACATATACATATCCTATATCTATACGTGTGTGTGTATATATGTATATATATATACTACAACTGTCTTCAGACACACCAGAGGGCATCGGATCCCATTACAGATACTTGTGAGCCACTTTGTGGTTGCTGGAACTTGAACTCCGAACT
The DNA here is from genome assembly GCF_947179515.1 of Apodemus sylvaticus. Lineage (NCBI taxonomy): Eukaryota > Metazoa > Chordata > Mammalia > Rodentia > Muridae > Apodemus > Apodemus sylvaticus. Next base: position 7,887,676 of record NC_067494.1, on the reverse strand, counting down.
TCTGGAATAGCAGTCAGTGCTCTTGAGTGCTGAGCTGTCATCTCTCCAGCACCACATTCTGAATATTTGATAGAATAATATCATGCTTTGTAGTCCCTACCCTAATGAGGACAACGGGACAAGAAACACAGAGAAAAGAATAGGTGCTACAGGAAAAATTGTACTAAGTTCTGTTCGATACCATTGGCATAGTGAAGTTCTCTGCCAATGGAATGAGGTGAGTAAGGGTGACGGAGAGATTAGAAGGCCACTGGGAGTTTGTGACTCGGTTTGTAACTAAAAATGTACTGGAGAAAGCAGTGGGTCCGGAGCTGTACCGAAGTCTTCTATATCACTGCGCTTCTAAGACTGTGGGGTTTTTTGTTCCCCCCCCCCCACAGGGTTTCTCTGTGTAGTCCTGGCTGTCCTGGAACTCACTCTGTAGACCAGGCTGGCCTCGAACTCAGAAATCCGCCTGCCTCTGCCTCCCAAGTGCTGGGATTAAAGGCGTGCGCCACCACCGCCCCAGCTTTAAGACTAGTTCTTAACACTTGTCTGTACACCCTCTGTCCCTGTCTCTGTATCTAAGAGACAATGAGTCTGGCCATGGAAGAATTAAGATCATGGGAAGAGAGAGGGGCAGCTGGCATTGGATACTACTCATACACGTTGGCAGAGTGGGTGAGTGTAATGGGAGAGAAACATACTGAGAAATAATTTGAGCTGAAGTTGAAATTTATGTCTGAGTGTTTCCTGTTGCTATATTGAGTCCAGTATGAAATTTTTGGTATGCTTGGTGTGGCCAGAACATTTTTCTCCTTGGGTACAGAGACTGCCAAAGGGAGGGTATGTGTGGGAGATTACCATAAAAAGAGACAAAAAACCCTCCTGCTGCCCGATTCCCACCTTCTATGCACATGCATTCTGATAAAGCATGGCTTAGGATGCTAACGGAAGCATGGGTTGTGAAAGTGACTCTGAATTTTGTTCGAGTAAGTTCAATCGTGCCTTATTTTAAAATAAGAGAACCTTATTTTAGTGTAGAGACCAGCTTTCCCATACTGAAATAGCCAAGAACCAACCCAATCAGGTGCATCTTGTATTTTGCTACAAATAGCAGCAGAGCAGACAAGTTTTTTTTAAGACTAATGTATCTGGCTTCATTTGCTCTGCAGGATTGCAGTTTATCCTTTCTGTCTGTTAAGTTTTCCGTTTGATTTCTAGATAAGCATCACAACTTGGCTCTTCAAGATATATGGAGTAATATTCTCCAACATTGGGCTTAATTTTAAAACCTACATGATTATGACATTTATTCTCGGATGAGAAGTATTTATATGGTATATTTAGGTGCCAGGAAAGTGGTTTATAGCCTAGATTTTTCAGAACATAGGGAAAAAAATTTATTACATATAGATTTGAAACAGAATTTCACTTTATGTTTTTTATTCCACAGAAGAAATGTAAAACATGTTCTAGCAAGGCATAAAGCATTACAGTGGACTAAATCCTACATCTTACCGGAGTTTCCCTATGACGTCAAGTGCATGTTGGCGGAGCAGAAGCGTCCCGACCACAGCATGCGGATAAGAATCATTGAGTTTCTCCAGGCAGATATGACTAAGTACCTGGAAGGCTCGCTGTGAGTAACAGTGCCAACGCGCCGAGTGGAGGGGGAGCTGTGCTCGGTGAGCAGTAGACTTTGTTAGGAACCAAGTCTCCTTGGTTTATGGGGAACGTATCGAATGGAAGTCCAATGTGTGCAGATTTAGGAGAGGGACTGGGGTTATTCATTATCTTATTTGGTTGAATATTTGCTGCACAGCCCCTGAGCCCATATAAAAAGTGATGCATAGCTGCACAGACTTGTAACTGTTGCTGAGAGGATTAGGCATGTGGGGCCTGGCACTCGCTGGCCAGCCAGCCTTGTCTAACCTGGCCCATGTCCTAATGAGAGACCCTGTCCCAACAAACAAGGTGGGCCACACATGGGAATAATGTTAACTGAAGGCTCCATGTTTGCACACAGAAACACACACACACACACACACATACACACATGGGGAGAGAGAACACACACCAACACATACATAGCACATACATACACACAGGATAGAAAAGGGACACTAGCACATACATACACAGAACACACACTAACACACACCCAGACACACTCATACACACACACACACCACATGCTACCACACATACACCACACACACATACCTATACATACACCCTCCACACACACACGGGGAGAGAGAACATACACTAACACATATCACACACACACACACACACACACACACACACACACGGGAGAGAAAAGGCACACTAACACACACATACACAGAACATACACTAACACACACACACCCACACACATACATATACATACACCCTCCACACACTCATGGGGAGAGAGAACACACACTAACACATACATAACACCACACATACACACACAGGAGGGAAAAGGCACACTAACACATACATACACAGAACACACACTAACACACACACAGACACACTCACACACACATACACATACATATACCCCCCCACACTATAGACATATACACATATAGGAGAGAGAATGCACACTAATGTATACATACAACACACATTAACACACATATACACACAAACATATACACATACACCCTCTATACACACACAGGGAGAACACACACTAACACACAACACATACAGACACATTTACATACATACATACATATATGCACACTCCTTGCACACACATACATACACACACCCCACACATATGCACACACATGCATATACACATTCATAAACATACACACACATGCATACACACATTCATACACATACATACACACACACACACACACACACACACACACACACACACACACACACACACACGGAGAAAGAAAGAGAGAGAGAGACCATAGTAAGAGAAAGCTTAGAAATCTGTGTGTGCTTAGATTTGTCTTAACTGGGGGCTGCTGGACCTGAACCCCATCTTATCTGTTGTGGTGAACAGGTACCCAACCACCCAGCAGTACAACGATGTGGTCAATGCGCTGCTGCAGGCCCACCCTTTCCTGGATGAGGACGGCTGTGGCTTTGTAAGTGACAACGTGGGCCCACCATCCCATTCATCTCAAGCCATTGGAGAGTAGAGCTTTGCATTTTCCACTCTGGCTCTAATATCTTCATTTCCTTAATTCTCCTTTATCTTTAAGATTATAATTATATCATTGATTCCTTTCCTCCCTCCAAACCTTTTCATATGTTCCTTGCACTTTCAGACTCATGACTTCATTTTTATTGTTTTACATGCATATGCATAAATGAATATATACTCCTAAATACAACTGCTCAGTCTGCTCATATACTCCGGTGTATATGTTTTCAGGGCTGTCCACTTGGTATTGAATAACCAACTGCTGCTCTTTTTCCTGGGAAAGATTATTTCTCCCACTCTTAGCTGCTCGTAGTTCTTTATGTAGAATTGAATTTGTGTTTTCTCTCTCCCCCTCTCAGCTTCCATATATTTTGTTTCTTTGCCTTAGCTCTCTCTCCTCTCTTGCCTTCAGCTGTGAGTCCTATCTTTCTGTCTCTCTCCTAAAGCCATCCGTGAGGTCCTGTGTGACTGACTGGAAGTGCCCAGTGGGAGAACATAGCTGCATCAGAGCAGGAGATGATGGAGTGTTTCTTGCTTTCTGATCTAATGGAGAGAGGCTGTCTTGAAGCCCTTGAAGGACTTTGAGGTCTTGTCCTCCCCGTCCCTCTCTGTCTCTGCTGTCTGGATTAGGTAGACTCTACAGATGCTCCACAAAACAGTTCCATGGTATTTATCCTTCAGGAGCCTTGGAGAGTCTGAGTTAAATGATGGGAAGACAAATCCTGTCTCCAAGGCTTTCAAAAGATTCCAGAGGCTCTAAGGAGACCAAGGCTTGAGGATGCTTAGTAACTGGGCACACAGACAGACATATTAGCATTTGGCAGGCTGGAGCAGAGGACCAGGAGTTTGAAGGCAGCCTGGTGCTGTGTCAGGCAAAACAAGAGGAGCATCTTCAAGTATCATTGTAACAAAGGAAACGTGCCTAACATTACTGAACTGTACATGTACAAAGTACTTTAAAATTGTAACAAAGAGTTGAATTTCCATCACAGGAAAGTACAATATAAGAAACAACCATGAGAAAGTGTACGTGTGCGGAACTGAAGATATAGTGCTACTCCTGTTATCTACCCTGACACAAATCCACTTTGGTAAACACAGTTAGCATGATAGAGATTCTGTGTCTCACTATCTCCACTACATTCAGGCAAGGAACTTTGCTCCATCATTATCTCCTTTTTCTCTTCTTTCCTTTTCTCTTTGTATCATTGACCCATTTTCAGATAAAGGCTTAATATATATAAACAAAGTCAGAAGAGTCTAAATGACAGAAGGCCTTAACGAGTCTCATTTAAACGAGTTTCCCCCAAACTCAGAAAAAATGTGGCATCCCAAATCTGGAAACAATAGTGAGTCAAGACGAGAATACAGTCACTCTTGCTCACAAAGGATGCCGCCATTTTAAAATATTGTGTTTCTACATGTACACTGTGCTATAAACTGATCCAATTTTTCTCCTAATATAAAAATAGTGTAACCAAGGAACAACAGAAAATCTAGTGTTCTGATATCTGCAGTCACAAATGCACCAGCCTTCTCCACTTATAGCTTTAAGTGTGCAAATGAGGCCACAACCCGCTAAGCTACTTTTCATGTCTCTCTATTATCTTTATATAGTATCTGAGAACATGTGTAGATTAAATGCCCACAGGAGACCGATGCTGGTGCATTGTGGGTAACACTGACTGTCATACATATATGTGTGTGTGTGTGTGTGTGTGTGTGTGTGTGTGTGCGCGTGTGTGTGTGTGTGTGTGTGTGTGTGTGTGTGTGTGTGTGCATATCTTCTACATCAAGATACAATATAATGTTGGCCATCCAATCACTGACATGGTATATAGAATTTCAGGCATGTCTCTATCTCTGCAAACCCCACAACCTCAGCTTCAGCCTGACACTGCACTGTGTAGTTAGGAGCAGGGTGGTGCATTTGTAGTGACCGTGAACAGATTGCTTTCACGTCATTGTTCCCCAAGCAAGACAGGCTTTACCTGACACATCGTTTCCTAAATTACAGGGGACACAGAGACACTTGAAAATAAAGGGGAGTCTTTCTAGCAAGTCTTACACATACAAGCAAATAAATAGCTGTACTTTTCAATTCTATTCCGTTTCTCTTCCTGTCTCTCTTCCTCTGTCTGTCTCTGTCTCTCTCTGTGCACCCCCTCACCCTTGCCTCTCCATTGTGTAGATCCTGGAAATCAAATTCAAGTCATCAGACTTAGCTGCTAGTGCCATCTCTCCTGCCATTCAACTACATTTTGAACTTTATAGTTATTGAAGTGAGATACCTACAAAGTAATGACTAATGAATACCCTGTGGGCTCCCATGGTCTCCAGGGCGCATTTAATCTACACATGTTCCCAGATCCTATGTAAAGATAATAGAGAGACATGGAAACTGACTTAGCAGGTTGCGGCCTCATTTGCACACTTAAAGATATAAGTGATGAAGGCCTTTAGCAGCAAAATCATGCTGCTCCATTTGGTGGCTGAAGAACCAAGGCTGAAGGGTACTTATTGGAAGGTGTTTGGTTAGTACCCAGTAGCTTTAGCATCTCTGAATCTTCCCCACCTGGACTACAGAGGTTTCTAAAGACAGTGCAACTTGAGCCATGAAACTTGCAATGGCAATAGCTAGATGCCAACCCTTTGACTAATGTTTTCTTGGTGGTTCCATACGTTCACAAGAAGATAAAATACACTTGTTTGGTTGGGTTTTGTTTGTTGTTTGGTTTCTGTTTTGGTTGCATTTTGGTTTCTTAGCTCTAATTGAGGGACTGTAATTTGAACACAAAATTGCTGTCAGAATAAATCTAAGGATTGATTCATTGCTTCTATTATAATACGATGAAAGTAATTTTAACCCTAAGGGTCTCATACAAAGATCATGTTGTTCTACAGGACTACACAAAGCTCTTCAAAGACTGACTGGCCTGCTTTATTATTTTATACAGTTTCTATGGAAACGAGCCCTCAAAGATCGCTTTAAATATGTTCGAAGACCCATAGAAGATGATGAACAAGTAATGAGAAACAAGTGTAAATTTGGACACCGAAGAGGCCAGACAAGGAAGTCTCTTGCTGACATACAATCGAATGAAATTAAAATTGTGCAGATAAAAGTAAGCCTGAATTTTAAACACTCTGATAACTTGGGTTGATTAATGACATGACAACAAATTGTAGCATGAAAGCAAAACAAGATACCCTTTTAAAGTTACCAATAAAATCAAAGGTTTGCATAGCTGACATAACGTTTCTTAAAAGGTGTCAGTAATCATTTGGACACCAGGATATTAGTATACGTTTCATGACTATGCTCTTCACAGCCTTCAAAGAAACTGGAAACAGTCCGTAAGCTCTGCTTCCTTGAACTGTCTCTCTTCTCATTCTGTACTGCACTTACAATTCTCTTTTCCTCTTAGTTTTCGGAATGTCTCAGGAGATCAAACTTACTTCAAATCCTTATCTAGCCAAAGATGGCCTTGAACTCTTGATCCTCCTGTCTTTGTTTTTGAAGTATTGGAATTACAGACCTGCACCATCACACGCTCTTGTACCTCAAGTTATGATGTTCATATTACTACAGAAAGCTCTAATCTTAATATTAATTCAGCCACGGATTTTAAGTCCTAGAGATTGAACCCGGGGTCTTATGCATGCTAGGCAAATGTTCTTTTACTGAACTGTGCTCCTACACTGAGAACTATTGTAATTCTCACATTATGTACTCTTCAGTCCCAAAGTTCTGAAGAGGCAATTATCTGTAAGCAAGGGTACTGAGCTCTACACTGGCTCCCCTCACCTGCTGATTCTGAAGGCTTCTCAGCAGCTTCAAGCTGAGGACCAAGCAAACCCTAAGACCTTCTACACCAAGGAGAGGCCAGACAGGGTTTCTGTGTAGCCCTAGCTGTCCTGGAACTCACACTGTAGACCAGGATGGCCTCGAACTCAGAAATCCACCTGCCTATGCCTTCCAAGTGCTGGGATTAAAGGCATGTGCCACCACTGCCTGACTGGCCATGTGAGTCTTAACAAATGTTCTTTAACTACTCAGAGCCTGACATGTTCTCAAAACAACATTTCCTGCTTAAATTACTAATTGCTAGATATAATAATAGACTGAACTCTTAGGAACACTTTACATATTACTAAATATAGAAGCTGAATCTCTTGTCCTCCCAATTACATTTTCACTTTAATCTACAGGAATATTATAAATCCTAATTCCTCATACATTTATGTTTTAGAATGTATGTGATGCAAATATTTTTCATATGGTATATTTGCTTATTAATAGAGTAAACTCTTTGGTCAGGTCAGTTTTAATAGTATTTTTTAAGAGCTCCAGGTCATGGACATATGTTCAGCATGTTTTGCAAACCATTCATCACGCACCGTGTAAAATTCTAGACAGAGGTTTGTTGCTTAAATAATTTATTAAAACTGTAAATGAGGCTGCCATGTGCTAAGTTAGTTAAGACACTTTTAATTCTACATCTTTGACAAAATGACAAGACCACTGAGGGGTATCCTCAATTTAATGAGGAAGTATTTTTTGAAATTTTGCTTGTACAATTCCAGATATACACTAAAACTACAGTGGCTATTAAAGAACACACTTGTAAGCACACACTTAGGATGCTCAGGCAGGAGGACAGAGCGTTCAAGCTCAGCCTTCGCTATAGAATGAGACATTGACTTTTGAAAAAGGAAAGAAAATGAATTAAAATTGTGATAAGATCGTTGTGCTTTTGAGAATTTTGCACATAGTCTTAAAATGTCACTCTAGAAAAGAACAATATTAAATTATTGCTGTGTGACACTATTCCTGGGGAGATTTCACCCCAGACGAGATACTGGCGACAGACTAAGTGCAGATACTATCAATGTCTAACTTGGTGAGCCAATGAGTGTTCTTGGGCTTACTTACAGGAATATGGTTGAGGATACTTACAGGAGCAGAAATGACTCAGAGACAGCTGCATTACGACTCACCAGAGCTGGGGCTCTAAAGCTTATTACACAGCTTGTAGGTTCCTCGTTAGGGTTGCATGGTGTTCTTCTCAGGTGGCTTGGATAGTCTGAGTCTCCTCTTTGTAGCTCAGCTCTCCTGAGAGCCGTCTTAGCATGTAAGCTGTCTCTGCTTCTTCCAGGTAGGTAGGCATATCTGAGCATTTCTCTGGACCATCTTTACCCTTGAGGAGGGAGGGGCCTAGTGAATCTGATCAGTTTCAGGGACTTCCTGAGCTATTATGAATTGTTTACTTCCTGTCTTAGAAAGCTTCCCTGCAATATAGGATGTTTCACCTCTCATTATGACATCCTGTTGTTTCCCTTCCCTATAAACATTCTGTTTCAAATATCTCACCTCCACTTTAACATTGAATGTATTAAGTTTTTCCCCCAGATGGAAGATTTTAATCTTAAGGGAACAGCTGGATAAGAATTGTGCATAAATTGATTTCCTCCCTCAAAATGCAGATTTTTGCTACACTGAAAGCAAAGTTCCTTCCTAAGTTAATTAAAAATAATTAAATTCACTTCCATTCCCCCATTTTTCCTGTAGTTCATATCACACTGAAACACTTTGGAACTGATAACTGATAAAGTTGAATCAATAGCGATTGTCCCCTGAGTTGAAACTTCAGATCTCCTGCACTCGGAGGTTACCCTGAAAGGCACAGGTGTCTATTGATGTATTCCTTCAGTTCATATAACATCCTTGAGATCTCTTTGTACGTTGAAACTACTTAGAACTGTTTGGAGCTACAGTGTGTGTGTGCATGTGTGTGTGTGTGTGTGTGTGTGTGTGTGTGTGTTTTCTCTAGACCCTCAGAGATACCTACATTATGGGATGGATCCCTCTAAGGCCTACACAGAGGCATTGATTTAAAAAGAATAGGGAATTGAATTTTTCAGGACTAGGCTTAATTTTGAAATTAAAAAGAGATTTTTACTTCCCTGCCAGCTAAGCTGAAGGGATATTAGTTATATCTAAGAAATGACATTTTTCCTGGGAAGGGAATCCCACTGGAAGTATTTACGTATCTCCCCTTTTCAAATGGAGCTGTAAATTGCTGTTTCCTTAAAGTCTGGAGCCTCTCTGTATGGTTTTTGTGTTCTATAAAGTCATAAGCTTTTAAGGAATAAAACACAGAATCTATGTATTTCAATATATATTTTTTTCTGGCTCCTGCAGTGATAAAAGAAAAATGTATGAACATGATTATAGAAGTTGGCAGAACCTCAATACACTGAATTTATGTCATAGATTTTAGTACCTTGTACTGATTGCCTTAATTACTTTCAATCACCACTTTGGCCTTCTGATAGCTCTTTTAAGGTCTGAACATCAAAGATGTTTGGTGTTTGATATTGTTGTGTAATCATATTTTAAAAGTTCCTTGACTGGTATGATATGTCAACACTATAAAAATAAATCTATCTCATATGCTGTAGAGATGCAACCTGTTGAAGCAGGCAAGAAGCAGGAGGATGCTCACTCGTTCTAAGACAGAGAAGAGGGATTGATCCCTTAGAGGAAAGGATGCGGAAGGAGATGGGATTGATGAGATTTGATTTGTTCTCTGCAGTTACTTCTTTCTTTGGTGACAGGGCACATGAATGGAAGGGGTCTCAAGCAACAAATGTTGGGTTCTAAGTCCTGTCACATGAACTTTCATAATCTATAACTCAGTCCATAATTACTTGTGTGGCTCTGAACAGGATCCTCTTGTTTCTAGTCCTCACCTTCTACGGTCTCATAGTTTAGCTCTGTGCAAACTGTGCTGTTTAGCTATAGTGCCTGAAGCAAGTGCAGCACCTGTGTGTCTGTGGACTTGCGCGCCTCTGACACTCCACTAAGAGTATGCCTACTGTACTTGAAGATGAGCTCACCTTGCCAGAATTCTCAGCTCCATTTCCAGACCATTCCCTGAAGAAGCTGAGTGTTTTTCCGTCTTTGAAAATGTCCTTCCAACCTCCAGACCTCATGTTGCTGCTTGCCCGGTCTCTCTATCGGTACAGCAGCTATGTCACCGCTTACTAAGCGTTTGACTTTCGGTGTCAAAAGAAACAAGATAGAACAAGAGAAAGCCTGAGAACAGGCTAATGATGCATGTGCTCATGTGCATGCCATGGTGCATGTGTGGAGGTCATAAGAGAGCTTTGTGGAGTCAGATAGCTCTTTCTGTCTTCACGGTGGTTATGGGGAGAAGACTGAGGCCACTAGGCTTGTAGAGTATTATACTTCTGACCGAAGACCCATCTCGCCTGCTTGCTTACTCTCTATTTATAAAATTTGTTTAGTCTCCTTTTCTTAATTGTATCTCACTATATATCTCTTAGTGAATGTGCTGGCCACTTTACGTTAACTTGACACACAAACTAGAGTTATCTGAAAGGAGGGAGGACTCAGTTGAGAAAAGGCTTCCCTAAGATCCAGCTATAGGGCGTTTTCTTCATCAGTGATTGATGGATGAGGGCCCAGACCATTGTGGGTGGTGCCATCCCTGGGCTGGTGGTCCTGGGTGCTATAAGAAAGCATACTGAGCAAGCCAGAGGGAGCAAGCCAGTCAGCAGCACCCCTCTGTGACCTCTGCTTCAGCTCCTGCCTGCTCTGTCTGAGGTCCTGTCCTGAATTCCTTCAGTGATGAGGCCAGATTAACCCTCTCTTCTCCAACTTGCTTTTGATCACAGTGTTTCATCTCAGTGATAGAAACCCTAAGAAGGTGAATTAATTCAAATCATTTGAATCAGGTGCTTTAACGTCAGCTACTGTGTAAGTTGCTGACATTTTCTCCTCCTCTGTCATCCTCTTGGTCTCCTGTCATCCCATGCTGCATTTGCTGCTTAGTATTTGTTACTGAATGCTTGTCACTCGTGCTTAGTGGAAAACCATTGTTTATTGCTGGTGGATGATGACCTACTTCAGAATACGAGAACGAATGGTTCCTCCCTTGTTGGTCTGGTCCCAGGATGACTTTGTAGCATGTGACTTCTCATAGAACTAGAATAGGAGAGGGGTGCTGTAGAGACATGGGAACCCTGGGCCAGAAGGAGCTTCTAAGCACTGGCTAGCGGGCAGAATACTGATACCAATGTTCTCTTGCTCCTGTGCAGGCTGCTGGGCGGCAGTGTGGAGAGGGCTGGAAAGAAGAGCACTGTTGTATCAAGTTTGTCTGGCGGGGGATGGTGATCTCTGGTGTACATAGGGACACTGGATCTTGGAGCCCACACAATGTTTATTTTCTTTCAGAATCACTGGGAGAGTCTTTGGGCCTCTTTTCAACACCCCAGCAAACCACTGGGATATAAACACATTTTTAAAGAAAGTTTTTTTTTTTTCAGTTTCTATTACTCCTTTATTTTTGAGACAAGATCTTACTATATAGCCTCAGATGGCCTGGAATTTGCTTTGTAGTCTAGGTTGGCCTTGAGTTCATAGAGAAACTGCCTACCTTTGCCTCTTGAGTCCTGGAGTCCTAGAATTAAAGGTGTATACCCCCTACCAGCTTTATTATTTTTAATTATACCTATTTAAGCATATGAGAATGTCTGTGTAGGTGTATGTCCCTGTGCAAGTATCTGGGTTCAATCCCAATGGAGAAATAAAGAAAGAAAGGAAGAAAGAAAGAAGAAAGAAAGAAAGAGAGAAAGAAAGAAAGAAAGAAAGAAAGAAAGAAAGAAAGAAAGAAAGAAAGAAGAAGGAAGGAAGGAAGGAAGGAAGGAAGGAAGGAAGGAAGGAAGGAAGGAAGGAAGGAAGAAAGGAAGAAGGAAGGAAGGAAAGAAGGAAAGAAGGAAAGAAGGAAAGAAAGAGGGAAGGAAAGAATTGGATATTATTTTGATTATCTCATTATTCTTTTTTTTCTACTGCTCCTGAAAACTTAAAACAGACAGACAGACAGACAGACTCCTTTTTAGCTAGCAGACCCTCAATCATGATCAGGTGACCCTTGTGGTAGACTCATGACCAGCCTGAGCAGCACTGGGGACTCCAGGCATTGGCCTTGCTTCTCTGTGACTTTTCTGTCCCTCTGTCAGCCTCCTGGAGTGATGGAAACGTTCCTGCAGGGCTGTCTGGTCCTGCTGTCTGTGCCTTTGGTCTGTAACCAGTGAGGGAGATCGGTGAGGAACACGTGCTAGAATAAAACTTTATATAAAGTGGGAAACAGAATATTTCACCGTATCTAAACACACGTGCTTTTCATTTCCCCTCCTAAGACATTTGTAAAGGACACTTTCCAGAATCTGAAACATGGAAGCACTGAAGGTGCTTCCATTGATTGGTCCCATTGGGATGTGAAATGTTCCGTCAACTATCATGGTAGTTTACTGAGGGAGAGAAACATGGGAACTTGAACCTTTTTTTAACCTACAGGATAGCGACATCGGAATTCAATAAATGTTTTTAATTGTGCCTTCGTATCTCAAAGCTTTCCAAGCATTTTGCTAAATAAATAAGAAAATTAACTAATTACTACTTGTTAAGTTCCCAACACTGTATTTACCATTTAGCTCTCTCTCTAAAGCGCTTTCCTATTTATTTTAGAATGTACACACTTCCTGAGTTTAACGCTACGAAGTGGTATTTCGTGTTACTTGGTTGGCCCAGAACTAAAGCAGCTTGCAAGTTGTGCCAGCGCCTGTCTGGGAACCCAGGCGGCATCCCTGTGGGTGTTTCTTGGGGCGTGGCTATTTGTTTCACACTGCAGCTGACACGTGGTGATTAATTGCATAAATACTCATTATTTTTATATCCTTTCCACAGATGTTTCTCTTTTGGTTCAAAACCAAACTAGGCAGCAGAAAATGAAGAAAAATGTTGGCAGTTAACTGTATCCCAGATAGAATGCAATAGTTGTCATCAGTGGGCAGCTAATTTACAAATGTTGCAAAGTTTTACAAGTCAGCTGACTACTTGGAAGCTCTGGGTGAAGCTGTGTGGGAAAAATGGCTGGCTGATCGCTTGATCAGGCTCATGTGCTGAATCTGGTCATCTTGGTGTTTGAGAAGTCTCTTTTTTCTAAGGAGAGAGACCTGGACCAACCAGTTTCTAAGTTCCTTTGAGCTCTGACAAAGTAAATGTTATTAATAATACATCTAATATCAGATAAATCATACAAAGAGCAAGAATATTGAGAACTTAAAGCTCTGATGCACTCATCTAATAAATAAATATACTCAATCTGGTACCGAAACCCTAACCATGGCTAGTCCCATTAGCAGATCTAATAGGAGCTGCTAGATATTTCAGTGTCAAAATAGGTAAGGGATGTCCTAGTGGGTAAGCTCATCATGCTTTTTTATTTTATAAATATGAATGTGATATTCATATTTTATAAATATGAATATCAGCAACAGCAAAATTTCATTATATTTCAATAGTGGCAAGCTATGTATATAACTCAAATTTAGATTTTCCTTTTTTACTTAAAAATACTTTAGCCAGGCGTTGTGGCACATGCCTTTAATCCCAGCACTTGGGAGGGAGAGGCAGGCAGATTTCTGCCAGGCAGGCAGAGTTCGAGGCCAGCCTTGTCTACAGAGTGAGTTCTAGGACAGCCAGGGCTACACAGAGAAACCCTGTCTCAAAAAAACAAAAACAAAAACAAAAACAAACAAACAAACAAAAAACCTTTATATACATTGAAGACAGTATAAAACAGTATACACTGTACAGTGTGTGACATGTATACAATCTATGAGACCAAACAGACAGCAAGATTGGCATTTAGCTTTCCACTGGCCTGAGATTTCCTCCCCCACCCCACCCCCAGTACTCACTTTGCCAACATCATGGTGTTTGGAAGTAACCATGCCTTATAATTTTGTTATCATTTACCAGGTTTTTAAGACAGTGACTTTTTTGTCATCTATGCATAAAATGAATCTACTGTTTCATATGGCTTATTTTTGACATACGAAGTCATGATATGATTGAATTGGATAACTTCCTTTTCTCCACTTGCTGTGATGTCTTTGGGATCCAATCATGGTCTTCTTTCTTTCTTCACAGGTTTAGTAATCTAATGTGACAGGAACCCCACTGTCTCTAGCTGCTTGCCTATCCACCGTCGTCTGACCTGTGTCTGTTTTGGCTTTTAGGACATGCTGCTTCGGTTCATATGCAGGAGCTTTTGCCAAAGACCTTTGCATAGGCCAGAACTGCTGGTTTATAGATTATGCAAGTACACAACTTTGCAAGACAGAGTTAAATTGTTTTTATAAGTGATTGTAGACATTTGACTCCCTAAGCAAGACTTATTATTGAATGTCTTTCATATTCAAACCTGAAAATAAATTGTTTTATTAGTCCTGATTTTCATTATAATTATTTATGAACTGAGTATATCTTCATATATTTATAAAAGGTTCACATTTTCTTCTCCTTGAAATTCTTGTTCATGTCTTTGACCATTTTTCTGTGAGCTTTTTTATTTGCAAAAATTTTAAGTACATATATGTATGTATTTATGAATACATATATATTTTATGAATATTTCACTTGTATGAGCTTTATCAATTATATCCATTGTCAGCATCTCCTCTCAGTCTGCTTTTTCCTTTAAATTTCTTTCTGCTTGTGCTTTGACAGGCATAGTTGTCATTTAATGCAATTATAATTATCAGCCTTCTCTCTTTTGATTTACTGCCTTCAGAAAATCTTTTCTCACCTTGTACTGATAAAAATATTTTCCAATTTCCTTTCATTAAAAAAAAAGTTTTGCCTTTAATGTGAAAGTTCTCAAACCATAAAGGACTCTTTTTCTTTTGTGAGCAAAATAATGTCTTATAAGTTTGGAATCAGCTCTCCTCTTCCCGGGGTCTGTGGCACACCCTTGGTGCTCCTGGTTCTGGTCTGAAAGTATGTTGGACTCTGCTGCTCTGGCCATCTACCCCTGCTACAATAGCTGCATTCTTTGAGTATACAGCTGAAACACATCTGGATACCTTCTACTCTTATTGTTATTATAATAATCTTATTGTTCTTTTCTAGAGGAGCCTTATACTTGAATTTTAAATTGAGTGTGTGTGTGTGTGTGCACGCGTGCGCGCAAAGCTGAAGGTCAAAGGACAACTCTCATGGATTGGCTCTTTCTTGTAGGATCCAGAGGGTGACAGCAGATCATCAGGACTGTGCATCAGCTGAGCCATCTCACCGGCCCACTCTGGGCTTTAAGTCTTTCAGGAGTTTTTGCATTTGATCATCAAGATACTAGTGTGTGTGTGTGTGTGTGTGTGTGTGTGTGTGTGTGCATTTATATGCACATGTAAGAATCCATAGAGCCAAAAGGAAGCACCCAGATCTCCTGGAGATAGAGTTCCAGGCAGTTTTGAATCACATGACACACAGGGTCTGGGAACCAAACTCTGGTCTTCTGAAATAGGAGTAAGTGCTTTTAGCTTCTCTCTAACTACAGATAGTTTATATATTAACAGGTATGTTGTTGAATCTATAACTCTTTTTGAAAAAAGATGACTTCTTACAACCTGAATCTTTCTAACTGTAAATGGCCAACCCATACATTTATTTATAAATAGTTTTCTTCATGCACATCTTGCATGTCTTTTTATAGACTTACATTACATTATATTATAGGCACTTATTATTATTTTTGAAATAGTAAAAGTATTTTCTGAGTAAGGTGACACATACCTGTAGCATCATTACTTAACAGGACTGAAGAGTTGGGGGCCAGCCTGGGCTACTTGGTAAAATTCTTTGATGGAGTTGGTGCTGTCTTCCACTCTGTGGCTACTGAGATTGATCTCAGATTGTTTGTTGGCAGGCGCCTTTGTCCACTGAGTCGTCTCTCTGTCACCTGCTTCTCTTTCCTTGCCTCAGTAGACAGTCGGATGAGAATTTACTACAGCATGTTTGATCTGTCTATGATTTTCAGGAACATCCATTTTCAAAACTTCACCATTCAAAAATGATGTTAGATTGAGATATTTTTTTGTTCAATAAATACAATTTTTAATTTATCCTTTTACTTTGATGAATATTTTTTGTAAATCATAAATGTGTGTGGAACTATATGAGATGTTTTTCAACATTATTTGAAATGACCCTGTTTTTCATTTCAAACTACATAATGTTTACATATATTTGGACAGGTCAAGTAAATTATGGAGCTTTTAATACATTACATTTCTCTCTTATATCTCAAACCATTCCACAATACTGACTCCCAAATTGGGTTTTCAGTAAGATGACGTGTGAAATGTGACACGGAAATCAATCACGTTTCTCTTCAGTTTCCTAGTTCCTTTGGAATGTTAAACAGAGGGGGCTTCCTGGGGTAAGACCAAGTTGGTGTCCCTGGTTCTGGGTGTTTCAACCTCATTCGTCACTGTGATCTGAATTCCCCTCTCCCACACTGTTCTTTTATATTTGAGGGTCACATCTGAAAGGCATTGTGGAATAGCTGGAGTCATTCTCTCTCTCTTTCTCTCTCTCTCTCTCTCTCTCTCTCTCTCTCTCTCTCTCTCTCTTTCTGTTCTTGAGCAAAATGTACATAGCTTTAGGCCATTCAGTTTCAAATGTTAAGCAGAATTGAGCTCTAAAATCCTTTTTCTGTGTGGAATGATTTTTATCTTCTAATGAAATTAAGATGAGACAGGTTTTATTCTAAGCTGTTGCGGTAAATTATATTTCTCTAGGAATTCACTCGATCTGTGACTGGCTGGTCCTGCTGAGCTCACAGACACAGGGATAGCTATGCCGTCTCCCTAATCTTTGTGATGATTTGATGGCCGAGCCCACTAGTTCTTTGACATGGTTTTGCTCAAGTTCAGGCGCCGGCTGTCTACATCCTGTGAGCTACCCAGTTGCTTAGCTTCCATTTACATGCCAACTGAGTTCCTCAAAATGAAACTGGTAGAAAGTTTTCCTTCTTGTTTCCTCAAAGCTGTCTTATACATTTTTACCTAGGGTATGTGAGATTTTTTTTCTCTAACTACTCCCAATCCACCCAGGACATAATGCCCAGGACTGACATAGAGATGATTTCTCACAAGAACAAAAACAAAAATAAAAAAAAAACCAGTTGTTGGTTTGCATTTTTTGGTGGCCTTGAGTTGTTGAGCATCTAGAAAAAAAAATCATGTAAAAAAAAAAGACAGAGCTGGATTTCTCAGTGGCTGAAGTGGTTACAGCACAAACGTGGGCCGGAGGTCAGTCTTCAGCATTCGTGTTAATATGGTGACATGAGCCTGTAATCCAAGTCCATTAAAGGGAAGGTAAAGACAAGAGGACTCCTGGGCCTCCCAGTCAGTCAATCAAGCCAGTGGTAATCTGCAGGTTCAGTGAAATGTGTGTGTGTCTGTGTGTGTGTGTGTGTATAATGGAATATATATTATGGAATATATATATGGAAAACAGTCAAGGAAAGTATCTAATGTCAATCTCTGACCTCCACACTCATGTGCATATACATGTGTCCTACACACACACACACACACACACACACACACACACACACACACACACACACACGAGAGAGAGAGAGAGAGAGAGAGAGAGAGAGAGAGAGAAAGAGAGAGAGAAAATATATATAATAAACAAAACCTTAATTAAAGACTTTTCTTGCCATCTAAGAATTAAACGCATAGAAATAACACTCTGATAAATTGCATATTCTCAGGGTAATCTGATTCTATGTAACCGGGTAAACAGGAATTAATGTAACTCTTTAAAATTTGTCAAGACCGCAGATCAGGAGGCTGGAAAGAAGGCTTAGTAGCTAACAGCACTTGCTGCTATTGCCACGATCCTGGGTTCAGTTCCAGCATCTGTACTGAACAGCTCACACCTGCCCGGGCCACATGGCATGTATCCAGATTTACAGGCACACACACACACACACACACACACACACACAGATAAAAATAAATGCAATTTTAAAAAAGAGTATGGATTGGAAATAACTATCTAATTTGCTTTCATAAATGACTGCCCCTTGGTTAACCATGTCCAGAGTCAAGTGACATTACAAACGCATGGCAACACACAATTAGGTACACATCAAGAAACACATCAAGAAGAGGGCCGTTCACCCTCGGACAGCCAGGTTCTAATGAAGTTCTCAACTGCCCTGAACTGGGAGAGCCGCTGACACTTTGAAAATCTCCGGCAGGAAGAATCCGTTTCTTTGGACTCCGAGGTGGATGAGCACATTCACTGGTTCCAGCGGGAGTTTATGAAATCGGACAGGGACTGGAGGGAAGTGGACAAGAGGATGAGCCAGACGCTGGAAATACGAAGGAAGATGATTGGCGGCCGAACACCTCTCAAGGACGTTCTTAAGATGTTTCCTTTCTTGAAGTGCCCTTACCAGGTAAGCGACTCACCTAGAACACTGTCCATTCCTGGTGACAACACTGTTCATTCCCCTCCTGACCCTCTACCCCACCCACCCGGCCCCACCCCTACCTCACCCCACCCCACTTCCTTTTCCTCTGAAGTAGTGACCATGAGGCCCAACTAACAGTTCATGTGAGTCTCAGTAGGGTGAGGGTATGAGCAGGACAGTTGGGTCAGATCTGCAGGAAGCCCCTTCAAGAGAGCCTGCACTGATGTCTTTATGATCAGAGTTCCCTGTAGAACACACTATGGGGGAGGGGCGTGAGGCCTCTGTACTTTAGGCGTACAGAGAATTCCTGACATGAATAATTCCATTTTGCATTCCCTTAGCCAGTTAAGACAGTATGCTCAAAACTCTTCCCAAGTAATATTTTTCTAATTCTTTTATAACATCAAATCCTTTCTTAAAGTGTCTTGGTTAGGATTTCTATTTCTATGATAAAACACCATAACCCAAAGCCACTCGGGGTAAAAAGGGTTTATTTGGCGTTCCCTGTGATATCATAGTTGGAGTATAGGACCTGGAGGCAGGAGCGGAAGCAGAAGCCATGGACTGACTTGCTCAGTTTGCTTTCTTATATAACAAAGGACCACGTTCACAAGGGGTGGCACTGCGCATGGCGAACTGGTCCTTCCCGCGCATATCATCAACCAAGAAACTGCCCTCTGCAGGCTTGCCTTCCGGGCCAAACTGAGAGAGGGATTTCCTCAATTGAGTCTCCCTCGTCTCAGATGAGGCCAGGTTTGGATCAAACTGAGGAAAATCAGTCAGGGCATAAAGTGATCTTCCGGCTCTGTTGATCTGTAACTTCTCTGAGTTGATGTGTCCAGATATAGGAGCTGAGCAAGAGAACGAGCAGTCAGGGAAATTCACCCTGACCCTTCCGTACCTCACAAACAGTAGCGTTATCTCCTTTAAGATTCTTTTAATAGAAAGTTTAAAAATTAAAAGAAAAATCACTTATTGACTATCTAAAATTTCATCTAGGATTCTAGCACTGGGATTTATGACTATAAAAAAAGACAAATGGGGCCGAGATTTAGGAAGGAGGAGGAAAAAAAAATTAAACACCTCAAGTTTCTGGAGACCCTCTGAGGTGCTACAGCGCTTTCCTTTCTGAGAAGCAGCTTTAACCATGATCTCTCAGTTAAGTTAAAGTGGGGGGCTGTGGGAGGAACCTGCTGTCCCAGCCCGTTCCAAGATGAGGCGGGGGAGCTCTGGAGCCAAGGAGGTACGATTGATCCGCAGAGAATTTCCAATATGCGCAACAACGGAAAATGTCTTAAATTGTGGAGGAAGGGCTCTTATCTTCACCGATGTCATTCACTGGGAGTCTGGTGTCTGAAAGGGTCTGCACTGAGGATAGTAGTGAGCCTACTACTGCAGAGTGAGAGTGTGGACAGAGAGGGGTTAGAGGAAGTATAGTGGGGTCTGCTTACCCAAGACTGTTATGGTTTTTATGTTTCAGGGCCTTGTCAGTCACTTAAATGACAAGTGGATTCAGTGGCTAAGAAACACACACACACACACTCTCTCTCTCTCTCTCTCTCTCTCTCTCTCTCACACACACACACACACACACACACCACTATATGTATATATATGTATATATATATATATTTACAATAAGCCTGAAATATTGAGAAATATCATAATTAAGGAAATGTTCACCAACTATTGAGCTATGTCAACAGGACAATCCTCTACTATCAAAATCTAGAAAACATAAAAACATAAAATTACAAAAATATTTTTGAGAATCATATTTGTATGCTTTTGAGTGAAATTTACTAGTGTGCTGTGTTACAAATAAATAAATATAGACAAAGAGGAGAGAAAATTCTACGCTGTGGTAAGCAGAGTGCCAACTAATACATTTAGAAAAGACAGATAAGCCAAATGCCACTTGGCAGCGAAGGCAGTGACATTTGCATCAACAGGTATTCAATCTTGTCGATAAAGTTATGTGAGCCAGCCGGATGTGCTGACACTCATCTGTAATCCCAAAGGCAGGAGGCAGGGGGCAGGGGGCAGGGGGCAGGGGGCAGGGGGCAGGGGGCAGGGGGCAGGAGGCAGGAGGCAGGCTAAGCTACAAAGTGAGTTCCAAATCATTCTGAGATTCATAGCTTCCCTAGCAAAACCTTCTGTCAAAAAAAATCATATAACTGATAGTTATTCTCAGTATATCTTCTCATCAAATGCAACATAGTTCAGACACAGAGAAGTAGAAAGAGTTGGTAGACTCCAGCTTAACCAACTGAAAAAAGTTATTATCTTTGATGGAAGTGGTTGCCCACACCTTTAATCCCAACACAGGAGGCAGAGGCAGGTGGATCTCTGTAAATTCAAGGCCCAGTCTGATCTACAGACCTAGTTCTAGGACAGCCAGGACTACAAAAAGGAACAAAGAAAACTTGTATGAAAAAAAAGAAAAGCAGGAAAGAAAGAAAGAAAGAGAGAGAGGGAGGGAGGGAGGGAGAGAGAGAGAAAGAGGGAGGGAAAGAGAAAGAGAGGGAGGGGGAGAGAGAGAGAGTATCTTTAACATAGGGACAAATTCCCATTTAGTGTTCCTGATTCTTACCTCAAATGCAGAAGCTTGGGGAAAATACCACACAAACATAGAGGAAAGGAATACATGCTGATGAACCACTTTCCAAAAATGCCCAAAAAACCTTGCTTCAGGCAAGAGACACAGTTTGAGACATGGTATGTGCATCTCTCTAGCAACCCTGGATCTAGGGAAAAAAAAAAAAAAAAAAAAGCAAAACACAAAAAGAAAAAAATCCTGGCAAATCTGACCGAGGCAGAAAGTTAAATTCCCCAACTGTAAGTGTCTCTGTACTTAGTAAAATTAAGGGACAAAGGGGGCAGCTTGTCTACAGTTTATTGTTAGTAGGTCTTCATGGAGGGTATCCACAAGTTCTATTTATTTGAAGTTTCATATCAACTGAAATTATATCCAAATAAAGAGAAACAATGGGCCCTGGGCCCAGGGAAGAGGCTAACTTGATCTTCCTCACATTAAATTTTCCTTCCTCTGTAGTGAGAGGGCCTTTCATAACACTCAGCTCAGCACTGTGCTGTGAGGAGGCTGTGAGTCTCAGCTTCAAATGCCTTAACTTTTACACCTTGATCTATTTAAAGTTTACCCAAATATCTAAGGACTCATGCGGCCCCATGGTCAACATTCAATGGTGCAATCTTAGGGACGGTGGTAACTAAATTAACTCACGTTCGTGGAGATGACTAGACAATCCAATGGCCTCATTTTGTCAGTGAACGAGGAAGAACAGTAGGGGTGGAATTCCCTGGGAGGCCAAATTTAGAAATTTCTAGAAAAGATAGGCAAAAGTGGTTTTGATCTCAAGAGGCTTCTTTCTATTGGGTTTGCTTTAACTTGGAGGCCCACTCTTCTGCACATATAGTGTTAAACTCATCTTACAGCCTCTAAAACACTTCCTTAGGGCCCTAAGATTAGGTATTTTTCAAGAGTTGTTTCTGAAAAACCAGTAGTGTTCCAGTGTTGCCTTTTGCTGGACACTGCTGAGACATAACCATCCTAGCCTGGTTTCCATTGTCGTGATAACACAGATCAGAAACGACTTGGAAGGAATTCATTTGGCTTACAGGTTGCAGAGTCCATGATCAGGAGAAGCCAAGTCAGGAACCTGGAGCAGGAACCTGGTGGCAGGAACTGAAGCAGAAACCTTTTGAGGAGCACTGCTCACTAGCTTGCTCCCCTGGCCTGCCTTTCTTATACTGTCCAAGCAGGGGCCACCACGGACCTCCAGCGTTGATTAGCCATTACAAAGATTTCCATGGCCACTCCCACAGGCCAGTCTAATAGAAGCCATGTCTCAGTCGATATCCTCTCTTTCCTGCTGTCTAGATTTATGTCAAGTTGAGAAAAACAAAACCATAATGACAACAAACATGGTTTATAGAAAGAAATGCACCAGGGATTTGATGCGTGTAACACAAACAGCTAATATCCATGTATAGAGACATTTTGTGATTTTCATTTAGTGGAATTTATACCCAAAGTTCTAATTTGTAATTTGCCTTATTTTCCATTCTAGTATTAAAAAATAGCCAAGTCTATAAAATAGAACAAACGTTTCCCTAAGTTTTTCCTCCTCCTCCTCCTCCTCCTCCTCCTCCTCCTCCTCCTCCTCCTCCTCCTCCTCCTCGTCCTCCTCCTCATTTTCTACTTCTTCTTCCTCTTCTTCCTCCTCGTTTTCTTCTGTTCTGAGACAGGGTTTTTCTGTGTAGCCCTAGCTGGGCTGAAATTCACTCTATAAACCAGGCTGATTTCAAACTCAAGAAGACTGCCTGCCTCTGCCTCCTGAGTGCTGGGATTAAAGGCCCGTGCCAACACTGCCCAGCTCCTAAATTTTAATTTTGGATCCATTATTTGTTTGGCTGTTCACTTCAGACTCCTGCTCTTGTCCTGCATCCAGTGCTAAGCTACTAAAGACTCGGGAATAGATCGTGTCATTCTTGGAAGCATAGGGTGGAGCGACCCAGCCATACTCTCCCTGATAAGGAAAAGATTAATAACCTTTTCTTGTGACCTGGAATCTCTCTCTCTCTCTTCCACCAGATGTTCAGAGAAGTTCAAATTCTTACAAAAACAGATATTTATAAGAAAACAAGGCATATCCTGGAATCCTACTCGGAAAATATACTGACTGCCTTGCCAGTGCTGGACAATCCAATCCACACTGCCCTGCAAGAGAAGATGAAACACTACACGGACGAAGGAGTGCTGAAGGGTTAGTAAACCCCAGGATTTGGGGATTGGGAGCAGGCTCTCAGCCATTTCTGCAACTCCAGACAGAAGCGCTTCATTATACTAAGTACAATTCATTGAGACAGGAAAAAAATAATCAAACGAGGGAGAGAAAAAGCCTAGGTTAAGAATGTGCACTCATTATTATAAAATTATATTATGAGCTCTGGTTCCTTTTGCTTTTATAATACACACCACAAGGCCGAACACGGTTAAGATCTGGCAGATGGACACAGCACAGAACTCCTGACTGCTTGCCACAGCCTAGCAGATAACCTGAAGGCTTGAAGGGTTCATTAGAAAAATCTTGTTTAAAAATGGTTATGATAACAGGGAGATTTCCAGATTAAATGTTTGCTGTGCAAGCATGAAGAATGGACTTCTGGATCCCAGAATCCGTGTCAAAGCTGGGCAGGTACGGTGAGCACCTGTCATCCCAGGACCTGGGAGGCAGAGACAGGGTCCTGACGCAAGCTGGCTAACTGGACCCACTGATGTGCAAGCTCCAAACGCAGCAGGTGACCCCACCCCAGTAAAGAAAACGGAAAGCATTGGGGGAAGATGCTTGATGTCAATTCTGGGTTTCCACACACCCATGCGCACACCCACATGTATGTGTCCACACATGTAAACATGCATACACATATATGTACATGGGCCACAGATACATGCAAAAAAAATGATTGTAAAATACTGTGACGGTTTATGTGGGTTTACTCAGCCCAGGGAGTGGCACTATTAGAAGGTGTGGCCCTGCTGGAGTAGGTGGTCACTGTGGGTGTGGGCTACCAGATCCATTTCCTAGATGCCTGGAAGTCAGTCTTCTCTTAGAGACTGACAGGCGAAGATGTAGAACTCTCAGCTCCACTCGCTTCATGCCTGCCTGGAAGTGGTCTTGTTCCCGACGTGACAATACTGAACTGAACCTGTAGGCCAACTCCAATTGAATGTTGTCCTTAGAAGGACTGCTTTGGTTGTGGTGTCTGTTCACAGCAGCCAAACCCTAACTGAGACAAATATTCATCCAAGAAGACTTAATATTCAGAGCGGAAGGTGATGATGATTTAACAAAGAGCAAACCCAACATTTTAATAGTAGTTTTTTGGTACAGTTTTTGGAAGGCACCCCCACGCCACCGTTTCTAAACCTTGGATGTGCTTGCTTTGACAGATATGAAGATGACTGCCACGTGTTTACTGCTTCCACATGTTTTTGGGGATGAGCCCAGCCTTTTTGTCGTTGTGAATGGGAAGGTACGCACAATGTTTATGACCATTCATTTTATGCCTTCCTATGATTCACGTAGGCGAGTGGCCTATTTCAGTCGTTTCGCGGTATGATTAGGCTGCGCTGTAACTAGCTCACCTACTGTAACACCGTTCCACGTTCAGGGTGGCTTTATCACTTAGCTTTTCACACATCGGTGGTGACTGATGTCTTTCCTCTTCCTCAGGTGCGCGTGTCCACGCCTGTGTTGGAAGTTAAAAACCCTTTCCACATCAACGGCTGTGAGTTCTCTCTGTATCTGGACAAAGAGAAGCTCACGAAGGTGGATGACTGCGTCACAGCTCTGGCTGCTTTGGTGTCTGCTTTCCGTGTGTTTGGGATCGAGCGTCCAAGACGACTGTCCCAAACCTTCAACTTCCTTGAGACGTTGATCTTTGACTTGCAGAGTCCCAGGTTTCCCTCTTTGAAAGAAAAAGAAATCAGATCTCAACCTCCTATCACTTAATGTCTGAATGAACCCCCCAGGGTGGTAGACGTTTCCCAAACAATTGCAGATTCATCTTAGAAAATCTATTGCCTTAGAGGTAGGGGTTAGAAAAATCAATCAGATTGTTTCCAGTATCAATGAATTTTTGAAGCCTCTCTCTTCAACTTAGATATTTAAGTTCTTTGTGAAGTTCGGTAATAAAATACTACTTAAAGGCTTTGAGTTTGACCTGAGTTCTGTAGTCAAGGTTTCAAGTTCAGCAGTGTCAGTTTTACCTGGCATAAAAGAGGTTATGAGGTAAAATCCTCCCAGTTAGGGTCTGACCCTGAGCTTAACTCAAGTGTGACAGCTTGAATGCCCAAGAGTTGAGCCTCTTTAGTTTCTTTGGTTAGAGCATTGGTTGGAAACATCTTGAACTGGAATATTTTAAAGTGATATATAGTCCTCAATTTCCTTGTCCCAGATACCCTGCTTTATCTGATGTGTTTCTGTTTCCTTTTGATGAGTATTGAGTAAGGGAGCAGCTGCGATCTTGGGGTATCCTCTTTGGTGGCCCATCTTATTGGCCCCAGAGTCCGCCTGCATGTTTATCTTTCAGGGTTCCTTCCATAGAGAACCCTTCATCAGCCCATGCTCAATGGTCACACTGAAATTTATTTGTTCATCCATGAAATGGTGAGATAGTACTTCTGGGGTAACAGGACCCAGGCAATATCTGTTTTCTGAGGACTTTCACAAGAAAAAAGAACCCTGTAAAATAGTAGCTTAAGGCATGCCTTAGTATTATCATCAAAATATCATGTTATTTCCTAATTCTGAAGAACGGGGGGGGGGGGGGGGGGGTGGAGTTGGGGTCGGAGGAGTCATTCTGGATATTGTAGAGATTTTAAAGTGTTAATACTTGTCACACAACCAGATAAGCCTGGGTTATTTCATCAAATGGGCTTTCTTAAAATGATTAAATCTTTATCCTTTTCTTTTTACTAAAATAAAGAACCCCCTTACAAACTTTGCATTACTCAAATGACTCCTTCCAATCCCTTGTTTAAAAACTCCACAGTCTGCGATAAATTTGGACTTACCAGCTCCCGAAGCACTTTCCTTATAGGGTCTACAGTCCTGTGGGAAACTGAGCGTCCCAGTTGTCACTCAGGCTGTGCAGGGTGACTGACAGGGTAGGGTTGTGGGCCAGCTGGGCTCTCAATTCACAAAGGATGTACGTGCCAACATAGTAGAGTCACGCCTATCTCGAGGGGCATCTCTTGGAGCCTGGTTTGGTACTACCACATCGGGAAACACTCTCTTTGACATGCG
Source organism: Apodemus sylvaticus (assembly GCF_947179515.1). Lineage (NCBI taxonomy): Eukaryota > Metazoa > Chordata > Mammalia > Rodentia > Muridae > Apodemus > Apodemus sylvaticus. Next base: position 7,861,334 of record NC_067494.1, on the reverse strand, counting down.
TACACTGTCATCTTTGGGATGAGTCCACTGAATATAGGAGATGATGCTGTCTATGGTAAACACAAGCCTGCAGACGGGTTTCGTCTGCCTTGCATGGGATAGCACGCCATCACTAGTCAGCCCCTGTGGATCCCCCACACACATCCCTCCCTTCTGTCTTCTCCTAAGGCTGCTCCAGGAATCCCTTACTTCAGCTTTACCCCATTCTCTCCTTTAACACCATGTCCCAGGGATGGGACAGTGAAAAAGATCACCTGCTTGAGGTACAGTGAATCCCATGCCACCCCAGAATGGTCATTGCCTCCCTTTCCTTCCAGAAGAACGTACTGCTTAGAAGTGAAGTCTTAGATTTAAAAATCTCCTTCCTTACAGCATTCACTTTATATATGTGTGTGTGTGTGTGTCTGTGTGTGTACACCCAGGGTTCCATTTCCAGTATCACTATGTCTTCCTGTATGACTACTCTCCACCCAAGTATGCCTGTTTGCCTGCATGCCTGCCTGTGCATCATGCATGCGTTTAATGCATGCGTAGGCCAGAAGAGGAGATTGGATGTTCTTAAACTGGAGTCACTGACGGCTGTGATGCCATGTAGGTGCTGGAAATTGAGCAGTACTTTTAACAGCGAGCTGTTTCTCTAGCCTCACGACCTTCATTTCTTCTGGGCCATGGCTTCTCACTGAGCTTAAGTTTCATGAATTCGGCAAGGCTCCCTGGACAACCAAGCTCACCGGGTTGCATGTACACCTGGTTCTTCCACAGGTGCTAGACATACAAACTCGGGACCTCATGCTAGTGTGACAGGCACTTTAGCAACGGAGGCATCTCCCAGCCCTACAGTATCTTTAACATTGCTGCTTATTTGTTGTTGTTTTGTAGTCAATCAGATCAAACCCAGGGGCTTGCAAATGCCGTGTAGGTGTTCTAAATACTAAAATACAACCAAGCCTTACATAACTTTTGTTAGATATGATATTGTTCCTGTTTTTTTTAACCTCTCCCATTTAATAACCTCCTTAAAAAAATCATACATGTATAAAAAGAATCTGCAATTAAGATTTTATTTCATCCATATCACATGTAACAAGTGCAAGTTATTGTACAAATACTGACCACGACAAAGAAGGGGGGGGAGTAACAGTAAAAAGCTCATTTAGCAGATTCATGCAGAGAAATGAAGAGGACATTGCAGATGTCACGGACCCTGTTTACCTTGAATCATGACAAATGCAAAGGACTCCTACTATGGCACATCAAAGGAAGTCCTACACCAGAAAAACATTTAAGAGTTTACAGAAAGAGGTGGGACTTTCCCCAGAGTTCTGACAGCATGCTACTAAACTTTTCTATTTTTAAATCAGTCCTTGGGTAAATGTCTAATCGTGGAATTAGAAAGCACATCCAAAGACTGACACAATATTTTACCTTCCCCTTAGAAGTGCACGCTTACAAACGAAACACTGCCAGCTATGAGTTTATAAATAACCACGGGCTCTCCTTTTAAAGTGCATCCAGATGCTTAAAAATCAAGGCAAAATATTTTATAGGAAAAGGAATCTTTTCCTCATGGGAGGTTCCGGAATCATGGCTTCGGGAACCACCTTCTCAGCCTGTGAGCATGGAGAACTCTGTGTCTGTTGGTGTGACGGTCACACCAGGTCTGTGCAGTCAGATCCTCTCTGTGATTCTCAGTTCACTTGGAGGAAATCCAGAGGACCTGTGGGACGGATGGGAGCTCTTGAAGGGTTAGTGTTTCCAGCAACCAGTGAGTCCTCTTCGGTAAAGCACCAGCTACCTCCATGTCATTTACAGAGATGCACACAATGACGTCACAAATCAAAGTCCCCATCAGCATCCCTTGGGATATGTAACTGCACAATCCTCTGATGCCAACGGCTGGAAACACAGCGGCACCATGATGTACAAAATTGATTCCGTCCAGATACACTACTTCCTTCAAATCTAAGTAGGTTTATATAGTTTATTCTTCAATTCCATTCTTTTATGTACATTTTTTTTTGGTAATAATAACGGTAAAGATGCTGGTGAAAAGTACTTTAACAATTCATGATGCGTGCAAAAGTAAAAACATGGATTTAAAGAAAGGTTGTATTTACAACTCTTCAGTCCCAACAGAGGATGACACACAGTTAGGCAATATCGTGACTCACAACGTTGGTTATACTTGGCTAATGCTGCAATTCCAAATATGGCACAGGGCGAACGTGACTGACACCAGTCCCAGGCTAAACCCAGCCAAGTTCAAAAGATTTGGTTTAGGTTGAGATTCAGTTATATAAAAAGGTTCTTGAAAGTATTGAAAAACAAACAAACAAAAAGAAGGTATACATGAAAGAGACTCCGATAATGTTTACAAAATGCCAAAAGTTCTGATTTCCCCATCCATAAATAACGAAGCTCCCTTCCCCCACCCTCCTCCCACATCCAAAAAAAGGTAAGTTTACAAAGGTAAGTTTAGCTCAGTGAGCGGAACCAAAAGGCGACCGTTGTTGGGCAGTTGCTGGTAAGAAGCTCAGGCATCTCCTAAGAATATGTACGCAGCTGGAGGGACAGATGTGGCCCCGGAGTGCTGCTCCTGTGAATCCTGAAGCCTTCTTTCTCACTCGGAGCTGGAGCTGTCCTTGTGCTTTGAAGGAACATAATGGACTATAAAGCAGAAGCCGATGGCGCCAAGATTCACCGTCTTCACAGTTCGTTGTGGGAATTCTTCTCCGCGGCTTTGAACATCAGAATAGAATTGAAAATTTTGAGAGCTGGGCCCAGCTTGATGCTCATAATTTTAACAATGTCTGTTTGGGTCATGAGTAAAAAGGCTTCTCCATCAATTTGCTGGAATAAAGGGGGGAAAAACAAAGGAAGGTGGATTAACCAGAGGGAGTATTGGAATATTCAAAGCTTTATGCTGTATTATCAACTGAATTCTTTATATCAATACTAACACAGCACACACAGGAGCTCATGAACACAACATTCCTTTTTTTTTTGGTTTTTTTTTTTTTTTTTTGGTTTTTGTTTTTTTTTTTTTTTTGAGACAGGGTTTCTCTGTGTAGCCCTGGCTGTCCTGGAACTCACTCTGTAGACCAGGCTGGCCTCGAACTCAGAAATCCGCCTGCCTCTGCCTCCCATAGTGCTGGGATTAAAGGTATGTGCCACCACTACCGGCTGAACACGACACTCCTGATCTATGGGTTTGTCTTATCTAAAACCAGCATAGTAAAACTCAATTATCTGAAATCACTGTCCACAGGAGAAGGAAAAGTGTCCGTGCCTACTGATAATTTAAAACTGTGTGTGTGTGTGTGTGTGCGGCCAGAGTTCAATTTTGCCTGAGGCAGGGTCTCTTACTGAACCTGGGCTTGCCTCCAGCTCAAACCTCCAGCCCGAGTCCCAGGATTCCCCCTGCCTGTGTCTCAGTGCTCATTTTTTACAGTTATGCGCTGCCACGACTGGTTTCCTACAGCAGTAGTGGGGAGCCAAAGGTCACAATGTTTATGCTGCAAATACTTCCCGCACCAAGCCATCTTACCACGCCCACAAACCCACAACCTTCTTGTGTTCTTCTCAATTAGGTACTGAGTCAAATATATAATTTGTTTGTTTGTTTTTAAGTTATAGAGATAACAATGCTTCTGGACACAAAATAAATTTGAGCAAAGAACAAGTTACCCATGAACACCTAACAGATTCCCCCCTCTACCTGTGAAGCAAAACAATGAGAAAGACAGGCTCGGCCATAATCAGCCTCCATAGACAGACAACCAAGAGCCCGTGAGGAATGTGAGGTATTAAACTAAAGCCATGCAAATGCTTTCCTTTCTGGGCCCCTCCTGAGATGAAAAGTGTCATTACAAAATAGGACAGCTTGAAGCTCAAAGCCAGGACGTGATGGAAATGAAATTCGGTTTAGTGTGGGGTGACAAACAGAAAAGGTATTGTTTTTAAAATAGCTTTCAGCCTTTAGGGAACTGCAAGGTCGTACAAGGCATTAATTAACTTTTCCCTCAGTTTCCCTATTTTTGAACTATTTTGAAGAAATGGCACATGCTGTGTTTTCTGCCTCAGAGTAACTAGAAGCTTTAGCCATCCCGAATGGTTAATGGCAGCTAAACCGTGTCTTCTTCAAATTCTTTCTGTTGTTTTGGTTTTGTTTTGTTTGTTTTTTGAGACAGGGTTTCTCTACACAATCCTGGCTGTCCTGGGACTATAAACTAGCTTGGTCTTGAACTCACAGAGATCCACTTGCCTCTGCCTCTAAAGTGCTGAGATTATAAGTATTCACTACCACGCCAGGCTGAAAATTCTTATACAATTTTTATTTTTATTTTATGTGTGTGGGTGTTTTGCCCTATAACATGTGCCTGTGCACCACACGTGTGCAGAGGGCAGCAGAGGGTGTCTGATCCCCTGGGACTGGCGTTAGTTACAGCTGGTTGTACACCTTCATGTGAGTGTTGGGAATGTACCCTGGGTCCTCTGGAAGAGCGGTGCTGTTAACCACTGAGGCATCTTTCCAGCCCCTCTTTTGCAAATTCTTATCTTGACTTCCTCAGAATTGGAGCTTATTTGGAAATAGTGTCATTTCAACTGTAAGTAGTAATTGGCTAAGTTAAGGTCACACAAGGTGAGCTGAGCTCTGGGTCCAGGAGGTGAATCTGGAAACACAGACAGACACATAGGAAAACAGAAAGATAACTATCTATAAGCCATCCATAGGAGAGGCTAAAACAGAACTTAGAGGCTGGTTTTCTAGTCTTGCTTTGAGAACTGTGAGATAATACATTTCTACTATTTATGATACTGTGACATGCTTTGCCATAGAAGCCCCAGTAAACTATTGCAATCCTGAATTCCCCAAAACTAACTAATTACAAGCTTATAAGTAAGTAGCTGAGTTTCTTTTCTTTTTTTTTTTTTCTTAAATCTTCCTCATTCCACTAAATATAGAAGAAGAAAGGGTTATTGAAGTGACTCACTGGAAAAGCTTGACAACATGAGTTTCTCTCTGGAACCCACATGAAAAATAGGATGGATCTATGTGGTCCTTTAACTTCCACCTATATTCCTTTATTAAGAGAACGAATTACAACAAATACTGGGAATGATGTGGGGCAAGAGGAGCCAGTACTCATGGCTGGCAACAGTGAAGACTGGCGTTGCCCTATTGAAAAATCAGTGTGGAAGTTTCTCACATCAGAGCTAAAAATATAATCACCCTAAGACTCAGCTATGAGACCCCCGACTAACTAAAAGGATGCTATCCTATCGGAGATCTATGTTCATTTAATCTATGTTTATTGCTGCTAATGTCTATATATCAACAATGTAATCGGAAATTAAAATGCTGGACTTGCATACAATGAACTCTTATTTGGCCACAGCAAAAGATGGAATTATTATAATTTTCAGGAAAACCCACTGGGTGTGCAAATTAAGTCAAGTAACCTAACTCAGAAAGCTGAATACCGCATGTTCTCGAAGATACAATCCTAGCTTGTGATTTGAAGAAGTATCAAGGAAGCGGGACGGGAAGGGTCATAGACTTCCTGTGACATGGAAGCTGAATGAGCAATACTGGGGACAGAAAGAATGGGACATTTGGGATTGGGGGTGAGCAGGGAGATGGGGGAACCTGGATGGGGAGGCATTAGCCAACTGGGGACAGAATGGGACATTTGGGATTGGGGGTGAGCAGGGAGATGGGGGAACCTGGATGGGGAGGCATTAGCCAATGGTATACATGAAAAGGCCATAAGGAAATTTGTATACGAATTTGAAATAAATAAATATTTTTTTAAAAATGATAGTCTCAGAGGTAGACAGTGATAAATTCCTGCTCTTACACGGATTGCTAAGACACAGGTGAGAGCTAAGACTGCTCCTGGCTTCAGCACAACTCTCTACTCTGAGCATTAGGTGGAGTTCCTGTTGATATTGTGAAGATGATAGGTAATATCTGAAATTAAAGTAATGAGAAATCTTATTTTATCAAAACACTGCCAATGTCTTCCTTTGATTTATTTCGGTGCTACAAACTAATTAAGAACATGCCAATGAGTTTTGTGGGGAGTTTTATGACATGTCTAGGGTTAGTGTATGTGATCAAGAAATACTTGGTACGAGCTTTCCTTTGGAGCTCCTGTGAGACATTTTAATCCAGGTGGTTAACGCTGCTTGTAATGCCACCACACGCCAAACGTCTACTTTGATGGAACTCATCTCCTGACTGTTAATTTAGCACATTTCCCCGCTGCTACATCTCTGTGCTTTGTTCCCATCAGGAAACATATTACAATATAGTGAGATACTCACCTCATCCTTAAACACCTTTCCATGTTCTTCACACCCAGGCAAGCTCTGAATGAATTCTGACACCTGCCAAAAGTAATATCAAAATTCCAAGATTAAAAAAGAAGAAGCTGGGATCCACACATTGCAGGTTCAAAAATATTCGAACCATATACCTAATGCAATTCCCTCATGGTAAAATTTCTCTCATAGGGGAAACAAAACCCTGAAAGATTAAGCTGTTGGGGTTTTGTCTAAGCTCCACCCCACACCTACCTGGCAATAGCCAGGTATGCCCCGCCTCAGAGATCTGGCCCACTATAAGAGGGGCTACTTGCTCCTCCTCTCCCTCTTTGCTCTCTGCTCTCCCACATTCTCTCACCTCTCTGCCCCTGGGGCTCTTCCCCACTCCATGTGGTCATGGCCGGCCTCCACCCCACTCTCTCTATTCTCTCTGTTCTCTCTCTCTCTCCCTCTCCCCTCTCTCTGCCTCTCTCTACTACTAACTCCCATCCCCTACTCTGAATAAACTCTACCACTAACTCTCATCCCCTACTCTGAATAAACTCTATTTTATACTATGCCTGTGTGTGTGTGGTCCCTCAGGGGCAGAGGTACCCAGGCAAGGGCTGGCCTGGACACCTTCCCCCACACCGCCTAGCCACACTCACCTAACCCCCATACTCTTCCCTTTTAAGCCCTTTCATAAGCACTACCTGCAGTCAAAGCCTTTACTCACACTCAAGATGCCAATACCCTTGCAGATGGTCCTGCAGACAGAATATGGTAACGAAATCGAGTAGCAAAAGCAAACATACCTCGTCTGTGCTCCATTTGGAAACTCTGCTAGCTGGGATTCCAGCGACGGTTGGAAGAAGCTTGCTCTGCTGCTCCCAGCGCAAGGGCAGACATGGAATTGGGGGCTTGAAGGAAAGGAATACAGCAGAGCGGCGCTGGGCCTGCTGCTGGCTGGGCTGGGCCTGTGGGGCCTGCTGAGGCTGCTGGGACTGCTGAGGCTGCTGGGCCTGTGGGGCCTGCTGGGCCTGTGGGACCTGCTGGGCCTGTGGAGCCTGCTGGGCCTGCTGGGCCTGTGGAGCCTGCTGTGCCTGCTGAGCCTGCTGTGCCTGCTGGGCTGGCTGGGCCTGCTGGGCCTGTGGAGCCTTCTGTGCCTGCTGAGCCTGCTGGGCCTGCTGGGCCTGCGGAGCCTTCTGTGCCTGCTGAGGTGGTTGAGCATGTGGTACTTGCTGTATTTGCTGAGGAGGCTGAGTTTTCTGTACGCTAGGGGTATGCTCTTCCCGAACAACTGGTAAATGGAAAAAAAGAAAAAAGGAAATCTGTGTCTGAAAGGCAGCTGGACAGCCCCAATGATACCAGGGATGTGGACAATGTCACGCTCATCGAGTCATGATAGTTTATTGATGTTTGCCATGATAAATAAACGCTATTTTCAATTTACACACGCTATTGATAGCTATTACGTGCTGCTCAAGGGTGCCTCTTTAGTGCTCAAGATAATTGTGCCTCAGAACAGAACTCCACCCTTGAAAAATTCTGTTCTGTTCCCCTATACATTAGATGAAGTAACAGTGCCAATCTGCAGCTGCTGCAGCTCTGCTTACAGGTAGTTGCTTCTTTTGATTTGTCCTGGTCTTGGTTTAATACAAGTTAATTACCATATTGTCGATATATAGTCGTCAACTGTTTAGTTTTTTTAACAGTTAAACGAGAAAATAGAAAACCCATAGACTGACAGAAAATATTTACATTATACAAAGAACAACAATAACAAATAATAAAAACAGCAAGCAAAACCCCAGGCAACAAGAAAACAATAATCCAACTAATAAATACACAAAGGAGATGAGCAGACAATTCACAAAGGAAGAAATAAAGTAGGAAATGAAAACAAAAAATGCTCACGCTGACAAGGCATGAGAAAGATGCAAATCGAAAATGCACCGAGATTTCATCTCACTCTAAGTAGTGTCAGTTATTAAGGAAAAACAAAACAAAACAAAACAAAATCCAGGCACAATGAGGACAAAAAAGAGCTCTTAGACCCTGTGGTGAGAATCCTATGGACTCAGGATGGAGGATTCTTAAAGATGGCCCCATGCTGGGTATTACCTAGAGGACACCATGTGGACACATTAGAGACCCTTGCACATTGGTGTTTACTGAAGCACTATTCACAAGAGCTAGCGGATGGAACCAACATCCAAAGAAGGGGCTGAGGAAAATGTGGTGTGTATGCACGATGGAAATTTAAAGAAAGATGACATTTGTCATTTACAAGAAGATGGATTCACCAATCACAGACGCTATAATACTTTTTCCATATTTCAATGAATTGATATTTTTGGGTTATCTTACTTTTGCTGTATCTCTATTATAAATCAAACATAGGCCGCCACATTTATTTTTCTTCTTTTTAAATTACTTAAGGCAAAAACCAAACATAAGCCATCACAACAATTTTTATTCCTTTTAAATTGTTTAAAACTATTTTCCTTATCAATTAGGGGGTGGAGCTGGATGGAGCTCTGTAGCAGAGTGTTTGCCTAGAAAGTATAAGAACACGGGTTTGACCTCCAATACTTAAGAAAAAAACCAGTGCAGCCAACAGTACTAGAGAAGAGTGTGGCAAGAACCAAAGAGAATCTCTCTGCAAACCTTACATCTGATATTGAACCAGTATGTGATAAAAACTATGAACACGGGTTACAGCTGAACATGTGTTAGTACAAGTTCCTCAGTGTCTGGATCCTGAGAAACACCCTTCTCTTGTTTTCCATGAGGGGAAACCAAACCAGGAATACCTCCACTAAAATGTGAATACTGTGTTCCAGTTGTTTCTATTTACTTTAACATATTCTGTGGTGTGCGAGAGTCAAACGCATTGTCCAATGGATTCTAGATATTTCACTGTCATGGAGCTATGTCCCTGGGCTACAGTGCAATATGGTTCTTGACTATTTCTGGCAATAACCAACAATGACATGGTAATGTAATGGCTACCTTTGGCTTCCGCTGATGTCTTTACTTCATTTTCTTTTCTCCTTTCAGAATCTTCTTTGCCATTATTGGCATGCTTTTCCCTGAGAAAAATAGCTACGTCAATATCTTATGACAGAAGAATTTTAGAGCATTTCAGAACAGCATCTTAGCAACTGTTTTTCTTAAAGACTAAAGCAACTGATACCAACAGCAGACATAAGAACTCACTTTCTTCATGGCCACTTAGGAAGGTTTTTAATGGTGAAAATTCTATGAAAACGAAACACTCAGGAAGACATGACTCCTATATATTCCAACCATGGCTTGGAATATACCTTCAGGAAGAATAACACTTGTACTCGTTGGTAAGATTCAGAATACACCCACCCCCCACCCCCCAAAAAAAGTCTCGAGCCAGGTGGTGGTGGCGCACAGAGAAACCCTGTCTCGAAAAAACCAAATCCAAAAAAAAAAAAAAGTCTCGAGTCTGTATCATGTATTTAATTAAATCACTCTACATTTCTCAGCCTTGAGATCTGGTTGAAGCTGAGACTGGCCCATGGCTTGTATCCCAACACTGGGAAGCTTTCCCTGGTGAGCTCAGTTCCACTGAGCTGAATTCACCTCTTTCTGAGCAGGAGTGAATTAGCTCTTAAACAAACAGGCCTTGAATACTCTAAAATGGAAACAATTCATTAAAACGTTTTATTTGAAACTCTGACCCTGAAGTCAAGGACAAAATTTGGTTCTTTTAAAGTAAGGAGCTGTGTATGTAGTACATAGACTTTTGAAAATAGAAATTTATGGGATTTTAAATTGTTTCACCTAATGTATTCCTTTCTGAAGGTCACAATGAAGCACAGTCTAGTGTTGTGGTGTGGTATCTGGCTGTACAATGTAGAGTCTTACTGATAAGTCTCAAGAACAAGGCAAATACAATTAAACAGATTAGTCTAACACAAAAAGAATCCTTAGCTTCATTGCAAAGGCACATCTCCATTTGAAACTCTGATGTAGTAACACAATGAAACTATCAGAGGCAGCATGCAATAAATGTTCATTACATTTTACAAAGATTACTTTCAGAGTACACATGAAATCTCATTTGAACCCGAGCTCCTGGCTTAGTTTCTACAAAAACATCTTGTAACTGCTGAAGACTAGCACTTATTTGAAAATGAGGAGGAATCAGTTTTAATGCAATTCAAATATTTTCCCAAGACAATCAGAGAACTCCTGATGAAGACTTTGAGGAATCCACATTCCCTTTAGAACATCCTGAACCCGTTTAATCTAGTACTGCGGTAATTCACCAGCTAAAGGTTCTTACTGCACATGAGAGGGTAAACTAATGGTTGACAAAGGACCTGAGGTATTGACTGAAACACCAAAAACAAAACAAAAAACAAAACCAACAAAAAGGCTACTTAAAAATAAGATGTGTGTGTGTATGTGTGTGTGTGTGTATGTGTGTGTGTGTGTGTGGTTTTTTGGAGACAGGGTTTCTCTGTGTAGCCCTGGCTGTCCTGGAACTCACTCTGTAGACCAGGCTGGCCTCAAACTCAGAAATCCGCCTGCCTCTGCCTCCCAGAGTGCTGGGATTACAGGCGTGCCCCACCATCGCCCGGCCTGAAAAACTCTTTTGTAGTCTATGTTCAATACAATGCCAATTATTTATGTCTTAAGATGCAACAAAAACATCTTTCTAAAGGGAACAGAGGTAGAAAAGAAAAATGGTATTTTCCAGCCAAAAAGTTTGTTTATACCCAAATCTGCCAAACTGTACTCCGAAAGAAAAGCAAAATGATCAGTTTTTCAATTCCCAAGTATAACTCATGACTGTTATCAAGTTAGAATCATAGAAACTTTAAAAGTAACCACATGACAGGCCCTCCTATGTTCACATGCTGAATCCTTAGCTTAGGTGGAAGGAGCCCCAGACAGTCTGCTAGAACATAAGGAGTCAAGCAGATGGACAAACAGAACCCGTGTGGTCGCTGAGGTCAACAGAACCCAATAGTGAGCACATCTAGACATGAGGGAGGGGTCGGTCAGCATCCTTACGATCACACTACCAGACAAACACCAGCTGGGTGGCTGTTGTACTTCCCAGGGTTAGGTCTGGTATTTTATACACTGAAACATCATGTCTATATTTACAGGGGCAAGGACAGAACCAGGTCTCCCCAACCCCAAGAATCTATATTTAGAACCAAACTCTTTAATGCTTACACATGGGTTTCTCAAAAATAAAACGCACACACCTCTGTTCCAGGATGGGAAAGATTGTTTCATGCCGCGTTCTCAGCCTGCCCTTCCTTGAGAAGACTCTGCCTGCATGTTCCTAATTACCTAAAATTTTATTAAAATATTTTCTTCAGGGGCCGGAGAGATGGCTCAGCAGTTTAAGAACACTCACTGCTCTTCCAGAGGTCTTGAGTTCAATTCCCAGCAACCACATGGTGGCTCACAACCATCTGTAATGGGATCCGATGCTCTCTTCTAGTGTGTCTGAAGGCAGCAACAGTGAACTCACATACATAAAATAAAATATTTTCTTCATTGGGGGAGCATTATTCCTCTCCTCTAAGAGGTGAGAAACCCCTCTATCCCAAGTTCTGGTACTCTGATAAGTTTCTTCTACAATGAGATGCCATCCTCATTGTAGAATTCCAGCTTCCTGGCACATCCCTCTTCCTGCCTGCTCCTGTGGCACAGTGTGGGCAGATGACGGGAGAACGGAGTGCCCAGCGCATTAGCACAGAGACTAGTGGACACTTGCGGACTGGCCAAGGCAGTCTGTGGAAAGGAGAGAAGACCCAGGAATATGTTCACCTGCGCTGTGGTATGCTGGGGACAGACGAATATGACCATACTACAATTTGAAAATTCTGGGAAAATATGATATTTTCTGTAGCCAAGTGCAAGATAGGCTCTTGACAGATTAAAAAATAATAATAACAGAACCATTCTATGACGATGTTGCTTAGCACAAAAGCTTCTTGACCCAGTCTTCCCGTCACTATTCGCACGTGTGCCAACGGTCTCACTAGAGTCAGAAGCACGAGCTACGGTCACGAGTGTGTTCTTGGTGGGAAACGGACCTTGTTCTGATTTCAGCTCTCATCTAACTAGCTTTGCATGGGCATTAGCAGAAACTTAACTTCCCAAATTCTCAGTTGCACCATTGACAGAATAGGGATAATCAATACTAATGAGACATTTGGAGGACCGAATAAAATGTATGTAGAAAGTGCCTAGCATGTGACCATTCACACAAGCGGGAGCCTGACCCGTGACAGCTTTCTCTGGCTACCATTCCCTTCTCCGTTAGGATAAAATTGCTGTAAAAGTAAGTGGCTTTCAGATACAGCAGGCCTTGAAATAATGGTTTCAGACATTAGATTCAAGACAGTAGAAGCTGATTCACTGGCAAAGCAGATTTTCCCCGAGTCAGACACCTATTTCCCTATAATTTGGCAGCCCATTTTAGATGTCTTACTACTATCTTCCTGAAATCATACCTGGGGTAAATATTAGGGAAACAAACATGGGGCGCTCACGTGCCCAGGAAAACAGGTGGCAACTGAAGACACACAACTCACTTCCTCCAGGGGAGTGTTTTTTTTTTTTTAAATTTAAGAACAATTCCTTACTAGTTATGTCTAAGCCAGCCCCAGTCTACTGAGAATGGCATCGGAAAATATTAAACAGTTCGTTATTCTGCCTCCGTTCAGGGAATTGTTACTTTTAGCCACTTCTAAATCCAACACGGCAAGAGACAAGGATGTGAGATGTAGGTAGAAACATGTTTGGGCTAAGCATCTATAAAAACTGTTTTGAATGCCAAAAAGGTCCTTACCTCTTCATATGACCTGCTAGTACTTTTTAAAAGTTTCTGGGCTAAAGTCATTCACAGATAAAATATCAAAGATCAAGAACCTCAGGTTATTACTTCACCCCCAACACATCTTCTACCAATGCAGATATTTCACAGAAAAAAGAGGGATTCTGTCAAAGGGATTCCAGACAGGTAGTGACTGAAAGACCAGATTACCTCCTATGCCTATGAGTCCACGTTGAGACAAGGAATTTTTAGAGCTAAGCTCCTTTAGTAATAGTTTAGCAATAGTTTTAATGAACCACGGCTCCATAAACAAGATTGAGAGGATGTAAATGTGGCTTACATGATTAAAACTGAAGCATTCTGACCAATAGCCCTCTAAAATTATAATGTAACATGTAGAACAGGGGCTGGCAAGGGAAACTAACAAACGGAATATACAAGTATCAAGGGGGTAGTATCTAGACACCAAAGAAAAAGCCTCCAGACAAATGCATGAACACTTAATTAGTCAATCTCCCCAGGAGACAAAAGTTGCACTCGGTACCCGTGGGGAATCTGAGCTCTCAGCACAGGTTTGCTGTAGAAGACAACAGACCTGACTAACTTTCTTTCTAATGGGAAAGGCTCTTGTGTAGGAGTTAGTGATATTCAAGAGATAAAATGAGATCTGTTATGATATTGTTCTGACAACTCCAAGAACACCTAACAATAACACTCATCTTTTTCTCACATTTTCAATGGTCACCTTGGTGTCACAGTGGGTTGGCATCGGGAGTGTTTCAACTCAAACCGAGGTTCTCTTTGGTGCACACAACAGCTACACAGTTCAGACTCAACCCCCAAGATCTGGGAGACCTGAAAACTCCCAGACTTCCTGATTTGTATCCAGGAGACTTCTAAGTGGAGGAGGCGGCCTGTGAGAGCTTGGAAATGTTGCTCAGAGAGGTGGCTCTCTAGTCCACACCAGGCCCCAGGACCAGCAAACCACAGCTGCCCAACACAGCTCACTAGCATTTTGTAAACAGTTACAATTGTGGCTTTAACTCTACTCTGCTTGGTGTAAACATTTCAAAATTGTGCTCTCTCTCTCTCTCTCTCTCTCTCTCTCTCTCTCTCTCTCTCTCTCTCTCTCTCTCTCACACACACACACACCATCAGGCTCCATGCTATCCCATTTCCCTATCTGTTTAATAGGGTATAGATGGGCTTTTAGTATTACAGGCATTTCATGGGAAAAACAGAAATCAGATTGATGGCAGTGATTTTTCTACCAAGCACTCCTTAATTCTCAGAATAGAAGCACGAGGCCTACAACTAAGAAGCCATTTTAAGAGCCTATAATGAACTGCAGACTGAAATGTTTCATTAAATTAAATTTAGCAGTGGCTACTTGCCTTACAGAGTAATAGATACAATTGCCAGGCATTTTAAGGATGCTTTATTGTGCTTCTATGATTATATCTAAGCAGGTTTAGGCAGAATGGGGTTTAAACACTAAAAGATTCTTTAATAGAGATAGCATCTGATTTAGGCGAAGGAACGCACAGATGCGGACAGACTTGATGAGAATCATACTACTGTTCCTTTCCAGTGAGTACCTATAATAGTCATTTCCAAAATCCAACCAGGCCATGGAGGGATGTTTCTTACTGGCTTGCTTCCTCTGGCTTGCTCAGCCTGCACTCTTATAGAACCCAAGAGCACCAGCCCAGGGGTGGCACCACCCACGATGGGCCCTCCCCTCTTGATCACTAATTGAGAAAATGCCCCACAGCTGGATCTCATGGAGGCACTTCCTCATCTGAAGTTCCTTTCTCTGTGACAGCTCCAGCCTGTGTCACGTTGACACACAGAACCAGCCGTGCACTCACTAAGCTGCTCAGGTGGGTCTGGAACTAAGCAATTCTCTGGCTTTGCCCTCACCTGAAGCTTGGTGCTTGCTACCACTGCCAACTTCAGTTAAGCAATCAAGGATCTTAGGAAGACAGAGTCTTTGACCTCTTGGTCAAGTAATGTCATGACCGATGAAAGGGTTCATCCAAATATGGAACTCTGCATTGTTTTGCAGGAAACCAAGTGGTTTTCTGTTTTGTTTTTGAGGCAGGATTTCATGTAGATCGGGTTGGCCTTACACTGTGTAGTTAACCTCCTGATCTCCTGGCCCTAACTCCCAAGTGCTAGGATTCTGGGAGTACATCACCAACCTTGCTAAGTCAGGTATATTTCTACCACAGGAAAATATTGCCACCAAACGTAAAGCATATAAGGCAACAACTTAACCAATGAGGAGGGTGTTTCTGAACAATGTAAGAATCATTAATTACCTGGTTTCAGGAGTCAAGGAACTTTCGTTGATGTCTGTCCTTCTACTTCTTGGGTATGTGGGAGGAGAGGGAGACGTGTCAGCACTTAGGCGGTCTGGGAAGATGCGGTCTTTACTCAAGTTGATTTCTGAATAGGGACAGTTGGCACCACTAACAGATTAAAAGAAAAGAAAAAAATGCACTCCCATTAGATTGTAATTCTATTGATTAGAATTGTGTGCTAGTGAATGTAAGAGTCCAAAGTTGAACCAAGTATGTTAGCGTGCATCACATACTCACAACATAAATGCAGGGCTAAGGATACAGCAATAAGATATATCTTTCCAGATAATTTAAGTCCATTCTGATAGAAAACATATCTGCACTTTATTTCAAGAAGGATTCTGCTGCAAGCATTGAGATGAGGCACAGTCAGAGGTTTCATCTGTGCTTCTTAAAGGCAAGGCCTAGGCATATCTCTGGGAATAATCAGCTGCAAGAAATATCCACTCTTGGGAGATTTACTGCTATTTAATTTCCCTTATAATGCTTACCAACTTTCAATGTCCCCATGGAACACAACTACCCCTGGGACTGCAGTTACAGCAGATTTCCCAGAGGACACGCAAATACTTTAAAACTAATTCTAACCCTGATGGGTAAATGGGGCCGTGGGCTAAACTTTTCTACTACATTTAGAATTTAGATGTTAAACTCTCAGGTGCCATGAAGTAATAACTCCTGAGACCCAGGCAGAAGAAACTAAGGTCACTAAGTGTTAACTTGGCATTAGCTAGCAGATGCCTGCCTGGCCTGGACCTTAGCATTTTGATCTCTTAGGCATCTGGGCACCAGGTTTTCTGATACATGAAGCTCTCACACTGACTTCCTGTCTTGCCCCTTTGCTGTGAGAGGCCTTCTTAAGTCTGGAAATGGTTTAAACATTAGGTACATTATATCGGTATCTTCTCTGCTGCTGTGTGGCTACCTGAGGGGAAAACACTTTCTTCACTGCTGATTCAGTTCAGGGAGGGTACAAATGCCCACTGAAATCCTATTCATACGTCACCACGAATCATCATCGGCAATTCTCCCTAAAACCATCAAAAATTACAGATAACCAGCTCCTCGCAAGCTCTCGAGTCTCCAGGTTAAAGGACGCACCACCAGCTTCACACAATGGAAAACCAAGAAGGAATTTTGGAATGGTCTAGGTCCCCAGTGAAACAGCGCTTATGAAGCCGACCACGGTGTCCAAATTCTTTGAAAACAGCCCTTCACGTCTGCTGTTGACTAAATGAAAAACTTGGATTGTCAGAGAAAAACAAGATGTTGATCACGGGCTCTGTTGCCTAAACGCCCCTCTCTTTGTTTGAAAACAGATTGCCCTTGCTCGTTTGATCAGTTGAAAGAGAAATAACGTGGCCTTCTGAAGAAATTCCCTAATGAGTGAGAAAACCTGCTCTACCAAGGCAGCCAGCCACGTGGTGGTCAGCCACAGATGTACGCTAAGCCTCTCTGCCTTCCAACCCCGAGGAAGCCTCCTCCTCACACCTGCACAGTGTGGAGAGGAATGCCAGTTGGCTCCTGAGGTGAGAGGCGATGACTGAAGGTGATGTGGCCACACATAGCCGAGAACCACAGCAGGACGAGAAATGCTTCAGGTAGTGCCTGGTAGTGCCTGGCATCGCGCTCTGTGATCTCATCCATGCACACTGTTGGAGACCGGGCTTTCATTTGAAAATGAAGATGCCCAAAAGATTCCCCAGCATGTAATAAGGATACATGTTCCACTATGTTTATAGCAGCCCCATTTATAATAGCCAGAAGCTGGAAAGAACCCAGATGTCCCTCAGTGGAGGAATGGATACAGAAAATATTGTATATTTACACAATGGAATACTACTCAGCAATTAAAAACAATGAATTCATGAAATTCTTAGGTAAATGGATGGAGCCGGAGAACATCATACTAAGTGAGGTAACCCATTCTCAAAAGATCAATCATGGTATGCACTCACTAATAAGTGGATATTAACCTAGAAAACTGGAATACCCCAAACATAATCCACACATCAAATGAGGTACAAGAAGAAAGGAGGAGTGGCCCCTGGTTCTGGAAAGACTCAGTGAAGCAGTATAAGGCAGAACCAGAACAGGGAAGTGGGAAGGGTTGGGTGGGAAAACAGGGGAAGGGAAGGGGACTGATGGGTCTTTCGGGGAGTAGGGCTCCAGAAAAGGGGAAATCGTTTGAAATGTAAATAAATATATCAATAAAAAATAAATTAAAAAAAAAAAAAGAGTCCCCAGGGGACTGATCTCCTTCCCCAGCATTCATCTACATAACCTCGGGAGCAGTTCCAAAAGAGTGCTCACTTGACGGATTAAAAAAAAAAAATGAGGCTTCAAAGAGGACTTGAACAGTGTCCCTTGGACCTTGGTGGAGTTTGATCATAGACACTAGCTCTTTTTAAACTGCTACACAATATTGGTAAATATTAGCCCAAATTTTTTTGGAAGAATTTCCTCATTTCTAATCCGTGACAATGAAATTGCTTTGAAAGCACCATCAAAGAGCTGCGGCTGCCCGCCTCTTGCCCTGCACACAGCACCGTGTGGCCGCTTTCTCTGCCAGGCAGGGTTCCAAGGCTTCTACGGGAATCGATTCTTTCACCACGGCACTCCTACGAATGCCATCGCCATCACCACCTATGTCACAAATGAAGACATTGGCAGGGAGAGGTGCAATACTGTTCCAAGATTCCCAAGGCTTTACCTGATGTCTTTCAAGGCAAGCCAAGCTACAGATGTGAGTTTTTCCACATCTCGTCTCCCACGATCTACCCCTTAGGGTATGAATTACAGTGAAACTCCTAAGTAGCCATGCTTTCAAGGACTTGAGATAACTACCTCTGTGGTTGAAAAGAACAGAGGAGATGCAAGATCTGCAACATCAGCAGAATCAGCAGGTGTTCTGTTCAGTTTTTCTTCCAACTATTATGCCACTAAGTTTTAAAAGACAGCGTGTGTGTGTGTGTGTGTGTGTGTGTGTGTGTGTGTGTGTTGGGATGTGTCCATGTGAGTCCAGAGGAATGAGTTTCCCCATGTGGGTGCAGCTCCAATTTAGTAACTTTTTTAGTAACATGAACTTTGAAAACTCATCAGAGTCTATTACTTCTATGGAAAGAGCAGATTCTCATCGGCCTTAGCAAATTCTCTTGTTTTTCATATACTAAACTTTTAGCAACTAAATGTTGGTAAGGTTTGATACCTTGGGGGTTGTGTTAGCATTCCACTACGGGGTTCATCTCTCCTTCTCATTCATTCTCTCCCTCTTTCCCTCCTCCCTTAACTCCTTCTCCCCTCCAGTTATTCATCCAAAGTCCTGTCAGGAAAAGACATTGTAGATCCCATGGGACTCTTTAGTATGGAGCAAATATTGGCAAATTATTGCAGACCAGCCACTTGACAGATATTTGCCCCCAGAGTCTCTTGGGAGACTCTTTTCCTGAATGCAACAATCTCCTGTTGAAATTGTAAATAAAATGGGCTGCCTTATCCACTGCTGTTCACTGTTGTACTAAAACCCTGTTAGTTATAAATCTCTGTCCTTAAACGACTAGGCCACACATCTAGTTTAGGCGCTTAGTAGTCACTCTCACACACTACTGACAAACATACAAGCGAAGCTATATCGAGTGACCGCTCTGTACACGAGCCTGATATAGATCAGTAGACCTGAAGGCCGGGCTGGGCTGAATTCTGCTTCTAGCAATGCACCATTTACGGGCACTTGCTCAACCGCCCAAACTTTCCCTCATAGGCGGTGTTCAGTTCATAGGCTTGCTGGGAGGGCTCGCTATGGTCGGTCATACATGAGTCCTTTGGACAGTGGTTATGGCGGAGGAGGCCAAACATCCTGCACATTATTATTAACTTAGGAACGAGATATTTCCACTGTGTAAGGAAAGGTCAACAAAAATCAAGTGATATGAAAAACTCCAAAAAACATCCTTGGCAGGGCTCTAATCCTTGCAAACGTAGCTAGAGTCTCACTCGATGCTACTCACCCTCCCCCCATGTGGGGGATGTGGGACCCATCTTCTGTACAGCCACCGAAGCCCGTGGACACCAAGCAGGCACTCAACAGTATGTGAAAGCTAGGTGGATGGAGGCCGAATGAGAAGCAGTTTGCGCATAGGCATCCACTTACTAATTTGTAAAACACTCCATGGAATCCAAACATATTCTTTAGAGGCTGCTGGAAATAACCCCTCTTGTTTAATTTCTGAAAGAGGAAATTTTATACCTCCGAAGGCAACAAATCTATAGCACATCTACTCTGTAACTTCAGCTCTCTTAACCCCTCGTGGGTTCTCCCCATGCTTTGACCTCTAACACAGACAAGAAAAGAAGGCTAATGGTGAGCGCCCACTTATGCTTTCTCCCAGAGAGAGGGAGTCAAGCATTCCGGCTACCGAAGATCTCCAGAGATGAGAATTCCACAGCACACATCCAACTCCTTTTTTTTCCATTCACATCCAACTCTTAATGATCATATTTCAATATTAAAGGTTGCCACCTCTAAGTATGTTACCAAGTGCATATGCTGCTTATAACATTCCTTAGATCAGCCATCATTTGTAATCTTCAGAAATACTACCGAGCAATCCTAGTCAAACCAGTCTTTTGCAAATGTGCTCGTAAAATCATCCTTGCCAAAAGAGCAACTTTCTCTGTTATCTGCGTAAAGAATGCAAGTTTTGATTTATTCAGTTTCTCAGTAAATTAATCCGAAGAGAATTTTCTCATTCTGTTTTCCTAAGCACAGCACTCTCGGCAAGGACAGAAATAATTGCCAGTGAAATGAGCCTTTCAGAGACGAGGTATGCTGCGGAGGGAGAGCTAGTCCACAGTGGATGGATGAGAGGGAAAATAGGCTGGGCTTGCTAAGGATTAGCTCCTGCCAAGGAGGCAGCCCTGCACATTGTAAATTGTACGACTGTCCAAGGAGTGTAGAACACCTGTGCCCAGGCTGGGAAGAGTGAGCAGCAGAGCCTGGTGCCACCATTGGTTCTCCTGGCTTTCTTTTTTTCTGTCCATAGACCCAGCTCACCAACTGAGCACAAGACAAAGTAGCTACATCTTGCAAGCACAAGACTATCAGCTTTGTGGTCAAGCCTTGTCTTTTCAGTTATAAACTATACTCTCCCACTCTTTCAAGAGAATGAACATTTCTCTAGCATGGTCTCGATTATTCTAGAAGTTTCCTTAGTGCATTTCTGCATATGTTATTCTGCGAGTCTTCCCATAATTCATCCCTTCTAATGACAAATATAACACCACCTGTCACACTCAGTCCATCAAGAAATTCCCCAAGGACAACCACTAAACTGTGGGAGCAGCAGGGCTGGGAGAACCTAAGGGGAAGTGTTGCAAGATGTTTCCTATCCATTCACATTGAGGCAGTGAGAGGCCAGTGATTGGAGGGGAGAGAGGAGGAGGAGGAGCTAAGGGACGTGAGGGGAGGAGAGAGAGGCTCGGTGGACCAGACTAGTGGAGCAGAGGGGGAGACGTGGATATCCAGATAGCTTCAGATGTATTTCTGGTGTTTTGGAGAGGTTAGAAATATTGGCATAAGACTTTATCATTGTAAATTGGCATTATGTAATTGGGAGTTTTATATACATAAAGATTGTTGGCTAACTATTTAAGAGTCATGCTTTACCAGGTTATTTGGGTGCAGAGCAAGATCCGCCAGGACTTCATCATGGTAAAGGAGCCTGTTGGGGTGGTACCATTTTTAATTATTAACCGAGACAGGGAAGGCCACCATGATGAGTGCCAGGTGATGTGACATGGTTGTCTCTGTAGGCTTTACTGCCACACTTAGTTACTTGGACCTAAGGCCAATGAGTCTATGCACAGTGCTATATAGTGGGTTTCATTCCAGAGCCAAGAACACATTTTAAATAGCCAACCGTATCCCAACAACATGTCAGTAGTTTCCCAGTTGTTTTTTTTTTTTAATTCTTTTCATAATTAGAGGAAATTGCCTCCAGTCTAATGAACACTGTGGGACTATACAGCAGATGACCCAAAGATCATCATTTTAATTGTGATTTTGTATCTAATACTTAAAATGATGTTGTGTAGTCAAGTGTCTAAGTGTGGGGCGTTCATGTAGCAGGGCTGTGAGGGGCACTGAGATGGAAAAGATCAAGACGAGACCCATCAGATCCCCTCGCCGGTGGCCAGAGCAAACAAGTTATTATGCACATGGAATACTACCCTGTTTTTGTGGGCACCACAAGCTTCTCACTTCCCTTATAGCTCGTGGGAAAGGAACAGTTCCGGTACCAGGGCGCGGTCCTGAAAACTGGCCGACGCATTCGGCAACAGAACAACCTCCAACATGAAGCAGGTGAACAGTCAATAAATATTACATGTTCTCACTGAAAAGAACTGTTCTTCAAAAGAAGCCACTGAAGAAAAAGGGTTTCCAAAATCAGGATGGGAGAGTTTTGCACACTTGGGAGCCGCATCCTGCACTCAGCCTGGTGTTAGCAGCTGAAAGGAGATTCAGCTGCTTTCGTGAGGCAGAGCTAATGGTTCAGAAGATATCTCCTCCAGGAGAGTTTAAATTAACGCTGTATCTTTGGTTTGCAGCCATGCAAGTGGCAAAAAGGATTTAAAAAAATGGTGTCTGCAAATGGAATCATCATTCTGTCTCTGTGTACTTTTTATTCTGGAACATAATGAATTTTTTTTTTTTTAATAAAAAGGAAGCTAAGTAACACTTGGAGATGCAGAGATAGTTCACCGCACCCAGTGAAAATAACACACCAATTTCACAATTCTTACTAACTCTTCGAGAAGTAGGTAGCTATGTTTCTGAATGTTTTTCATGTTATAGGGAGGACACGCAGGTGCCGTCACATGCTGCGGAGGTCAGGGACCACTTTCAAGAGCTGCTTCTTTCTCTCCTGTCGTGGGGACTCAGGGTGGAATTGAGGATTTCAGGTTCAGCAGCATTTACCTACTGAGGCACCTCACTGAGCTGCAGTTTCAAAACTTTTAAGAACCACATTCATAACCCCATATGTACTAAATAAATTAGAAAGTTTTCTCAATGAGTAATCTAATTAGCATGTTTCACCGTTTGCACTGATAATACCGCCATTTTAATTCACACTCAGATGGGAGATGCTTTTCTCCCTAAAAAGCATCCTGAAATAAAATTGTCAGTATTTAGTAATATTTTTTAAAAATTGTCAAGTATTTCACTAATAATTGTCAATAAATAATTTCAGTAATTGTCAGTAAATAATTGTCAATAAATAATTTCAGTAAAAAACGGTCAAGTATTTCAGTAATAATTCAAAAAATTGTCAGTATTTCAGTAATAGTTTTAAATATCTATGAAGATTCCCAAATCGTCTGAACATCACTTTTCAATTATACTTTTGGTTTTGTTTTATTCTGTTTTAAGTTATGTACAAGTAAGAAAAAATATTGGGAAAAAATACCATTTTTCTGACCATTAAATTCTTACATTTGATGGTATGATTTTCTGATGTTCACTGTGAATCTATAATAGCTTACCTTTTTATTCAAACTATAAAGTCACCCGATCACATCATATTAGGCTAAATAATTTCAAGAGGGTCTGCCCTCATTTCATTATTAATGGCAAACCTCAAATAACTATTTTAGAAGCCATGGATCTGTAAAACCAACCAAGCTGCAAAAAACCAAATAACAAAAACAAAAAGGAAAAACCCAAAATAACTAGAGCAAATCTGTGTTAAACAGTGAATGCGTGTTCAGGAAGACTTAACTTTAGATATAGCCTTCATTTTTGCCCAGTCTCCATGGTAACCACATTTCTTGTGGTTCTGAATATAAAATCAGTTCACATCTGTTTCTTATAGAAGGAAAACATTTTCTACATTCAGGGACAGGCCCCCTCCACAGGACCTGCACAAAAGGCTACACAGCAAGCACATACCTCTGATTGCCCAGGTACCTCGATTTTTTAAAGTGACCAACGCCCCGGCAGCCTAGGGTTGGACAGCCCCCAGTTTCTGACGGCTCCATTAATTCTGCAGAGCCTGTAACAAACGTGATAAAAAAGAGAAGTCAAAAAAGAAAAATATGACAAAGTGGAGCAAAAAGCTAAAGATTTAAATGTGTAGGATGAGAATAGGGTGGGGGGGAGCGGAACAGACAAGAAAACAAAACAAAATTCCATTTTTGAGACAATGTACACTGTAAATGTAAAATGTATACTGTATGGATACTATAATGTAAATGTAAAAAATTACGCTGTTTTGCTCAACACTGTTTCATAAGATTTCCCCTTTGCTTACTTTGTCACAAACAGTTAGTTTTCTTGAATACTAGAATGGTAGATTTTGAAATAACCTTCTTTTGAGGTGTCAGACAACAGAGGTATTCAAGTCTGACTTGATAGGAAAATTCGAAAGACCTGTTATCAAATAACAAGTTGCACGAGACTAATCAATGTGAAAACGTCAAACACTGGATTGTCGAATATGAATACGAAATGCAAGCACCATGTTGGAAGTGCCCGAGCCAGCTAAGTGGCGCAGGCCGGAATGCGCAGAACCATGACAAGCCCCTGCAGCCCTTGTGCATTCCAGACCATGCTTGGCCTCATGCACGTGTGCAGGTGGAGGCCCTCCCAGATGAGGTGCCAAGCTGTCAATGCACGACTATATGCAATTTAGGATTTTCATTTTGCTTCATAAGGGGCACGACACAAGTTCGTATCTGAAATAGTCTCCTCTGGTTTCGAACTTCTCTTTTTCATGTTTTTATAATAGTGATAGTCTTGATGCCTATGTCATCTATGCAAACTATGTGCCATAGTTATTTAACTAATACCTTCTTCCAACAGATTTATTTTAGACATTCTGCAATTAGAAATATATACTTGTGTTACAATGCACCCTCAGTCTGCACAGAGCTCACGATAAACTTACTGTGTAAAGGAGAAACGTTATTAAAAAAAAAAAAGACGCCTGAGTATAATATAGTGTATTTCTCATATTTTTCTCGTACAATGTATATATCCTTTAAAATCGAGATCATGGTATATTCTTCACCCATTCTGGCCCATCTGCTTTTTATTGAATTGAAATCATTGTAGTTGAAGAAACTACAGATTCACATGTAATGTAAATCATAAGGCAGAGGGTGGTCACCTTTATGCTTTCTCAATTTCTGTCAGTGATAACATTTTCAAGGCTACAGTATAAGGTCACTATTAGAATATCTGATACTGAAATTTTAATTATCTGATAAATTATCCTCTAGAAATGAGTACTAATTTCAAAAGGTTATGTTTAGTTGCAAATGAAGATCAAAACACCATACTTCCTTAGGCAATATAGATTTTTTTTTCTTTTATAATTTTGTGTGTGTATGTGTGTGTGTGCTCGCTGGTGGCAATTAAGTGAGGAGAAATCAGAAAAACAGAAAGAAGTGGAGATAGGTGACAAAAATAAAGCACATTATTCAAGAAACGAAAACATGGATCACATTAATTTAGTGCATCTTACTCAGCGGAGCCTGAAGCGGGTGGCCGGTCTTGGAACACCAGCCCACAGGGTGAATATCAGGAGAGTCTGCATCGATCCAGTAGTCATAGCAACTGCTCCACCCATCAAAGTGAACCTGGGTGGCAGAAAGAAGAACACAGAGTCACAAGAACATTTCTCCTGTGAAAGTTCAACCCACAGCACAAGTCTTTCGTCCTTTCTCCTGATTTACACAGTATACTTAATATGTAATAAATCACTTCAATTATTTAAAATACTTCACTTTTTGTGAGATAAAAGATGCTTTTGAAACTATCAATGAATTATCTCAATACAAGTAACTGCCTTCCCAAAAAATGCATCAAAAGTTGTACAGGTTTATTAGGCATATCCTTAAATATTGTCAGCAAATGAAAAAGAGGAACCACACATGACAGCTTCAAATGAGACACAGATACCACTGAGGTGATTTAAAAAGACAGGACTTCTCTGTGTAGCCCTGGCTGTCCTTCAACTTACTCTGTAGACCAAGCTGGCCTTGAACTCGGAAATCTGCCCGCCTCTGCCTCCCAGAGTACTGGGATTACAGGTGTAATCCCAACACAACCTGGCTAAGATTTTTTTTTCAAGTACACTGCCTTGCTAGAAACACATCCCTGAACCGTACCATTAAAACTCATCTTTCGTGTTTTATATTTTTATATTATATTTTATATTATATATGTATTTTTATTTTATGCATATGGGTGTTTTGCCTGCATGTGTGTCTATGCACCACATGCATGTCTAGTATCTGCAGAATCCACAAGAGGGCATTGAATCTCCCAGGACTGTGGTTACAGACAGTTGTGAGCCTCTGTGTGAGGGCTGGGGATTAACATGCATCTTCTCTGAAGATCTTCTGTTCTTAACCACTGAGCTCCAAAACAATTTTTCTTATAATCAAAGTATCTCTTAAGATACATCATAAATGTGGTCACAGTAGATACTGTTACAGGTCACTAAGGTAATGGGAAGTAGTCTTTTGGTGAACATTACTAGTTATTAGTCACTTATCTTTCAGGTAAATATATATTACATACATATATGTACATACATGTATATATACATATGTACATACATATGCATACATGTACATATATACACATATATACTTCAAATGATTACATATCACATACATACATATATATTACTATGTATATATACACATACATATACATATATATGTATATACACATATAGATTTATATTATATATACATGTATATCCATATATATCCATATATACTTTAAACATTTATATATCACATATATACACAACACATGCAATTTATTACTTTTTACAATAAAAGGTTATACTAAAGTACTTTATATATTTTACTTTTAGATTGAAAGTCAACTTGACTCTTCTGAAGTGTATGAATCTTTCAATCTTTACAAGACAATAAATATTCTAGAAGAATACCTGAGTAAACACAGTATAATCATGGCAAGATACCAAACTAAATTTTTTTACCCATAAAAGACAATACTGATAATTTAATTACATAAAAATGTAAAGCTTCAGAATGTGAATCTGTCGATAAGCAAGATGAAAGACACCCAAAATACACTCACTACACAAACGACAAAGCCCTTTCTTCCTTACTAAGCCCAGTCTATGAAGAGGGCTTAGTCACATCACATCAGAGAGACAGCAAAGAGGTGTGATGGGTTATCGCTGAGAGTATAAAGGCAGATGGTAAGTCTGTGAAGAGATAGATGATCAATATGTTTGCAATGGAAAACCTACAAATCAAAAGTACAAGATGCGATTCTCTTATCAGCCTGCCCAAAATAGCCACTTTTTTGAGCCCTAACGCTTGAAGAGGAGGCTTAAAGGGAATTCGCATAGACTATCGACAATGACCATAATGTCTGGAAGAGCTGTTTGGCAAAAGCCACCAACATTCAGAATACATTGTCTTTGACTTATCATTTTAGCAACTTGTCTCTTACAAGAAAGGTAGTATGTAGCTACTAAAAATACATACTTATGTATGTGGGCTCGAAATAATGCTATTTCTCCATCCTACAAATCAGTTTTCCTAGAATTAAAGCCCTGAAGAATATCTCACCTGGGAGATCATGGATACCACACTGAAGAGGGGAATAGGGCTCGTGGAGATTTGTTGCCTGACTAATAAGCAGGTTGTTAGAAGGCACCAGGCCAACAATCAGAAATAAAGTCATTTATTATTCACATACAAAGAATATGAAGCATTGCTTAAGGTTAGTCCTCAAAGCTTCCTTCCTTCCCTATCAAAATAATGTCAAAATAACATTAAAATTATATTCATCCTTTGCTGAAAATAGAAAGTTATTACGTCAGTTACACCACAAGGTGAGTCACGATAATTTATATGTTAAATTCCTTTAAAGCCTTCTGGTTTCCAACTAACTGTAGTAAGTTATTTTTTTTCTTAGTTCACACATGAAATGTTGATGATTGGGGTGCTAGGCTCCCCAGAATTCTGTGTCTACACTAGACTCTATATTTGTATAACTCATGCTTCCTCTACTGCATATAAATACTAAAAATTCATCTGTCTGTCTCAAGTGTTCTCGGCACAGGGTAAATGGCCCTCCTTACTGGAGGAACACCACACCACACTTGCCTGTGAACACTGAGGAGAAGAGGAAGGGTGTGTGTGTGTGTGTGTGTGTGTCTGAGCCCATCCCTTCGTTGAAGTAGCAGCATGAATGTCATGGAGGTAACCAACTACTTTCTTCTTGGATTCAAGGCTTGATCCCCAGGAGGGAATTCCTGCCTACTACAGTGAATGTGATCAAGAACTGGTAAACCCAGGGGGGAGGTATCCATTACTAGCATTTTGCTAGATGAACATATGGTCAAATTGCTTTTAAATACTCATGCTTATATTCTAAATACTCATGTTTATGGTCATAGCTTAGCACTGCTCTCAGCCTTCATCAGGAAAGCTACTTATTGTGCTAGGCAGTGGCTAATACAGAGATGCAGAGCTGGCTAAGACTGGCTAGGACAGTCATGTGGTGGGCCCAAGGTCAGGGAATGTTGAAGAATATGGGGTGGGAAAAATAGAAAAGCTGGAGCGTGAGGAGGTATGTCCTCTGTATATCACATGTGCATACATGAACTCCCTGTAGCAGTGAAGTACTGCTACTTAACAGTGTAGCTGTTAAGCCTGTGCCCATCATTATTTATAATGGAACGGTAACGGCTCAGGATCCCTGAAGATCTACTGACAGTTTGCCACAGGACATAAGAACAGAAGGAGGGCTTCTTGGGAAGAAGTGGGATTAAAATGACAGAATTCATTCATCTACATGAATGAGACTGTTAAAGACAAAATAAAACTAAATTCCAAAAAGGAATAATAAGGCATAAGGTAAATTTAGATAACCAAAGAGAAATCTTAGACAGTGTACGATGCTGCCCCATGATGGATCTAGTCATACAGTGGCGGTTTGAATGCGAATGGCCTCGATGGCCTTGTTTATTTGAATGCTTGGTCCGTCTTTAGTGTGTGGAACTGTTTGGGGAGGAGTTAGGAGAGGTGGCCTTGTGGGAGAAGAAGATGTGTGACTGGGGGTGAGCTTTGAGGTTTCAAAGCCTACACCAGCCCCTGTCTCGTCTGTGTCTCTGTCTGTGCTTCCAAGTTGAGGATAAGATGTAAACTCTCGGCTACTGCTCCAGAACCATGCCAGCCTGCAGCCACGCCCCTCCTTCCATGGCAGTCACGGTCTAACTCTCTGAAACTATAATCAAGACCCCAATTAAGTGTTTGCTTTTTATTAGTTCCCTTGGTCAAGGTGTCTCTTCACAGCCATAGGAAAGTGACTAAGGCTATACGTTAAGAATGAGTCAGTAATAAAGCTGTTTTTTTTTTCTTTAAATAAATTTCTAAAGAAAATAGGTGCTATTGTGGATCAAAGCACAGAACAATTTTGCTACTTAAAACTGCGGTTAAGGGAAATGGATACATGCTTTTCACCTAGAAGTATAATCTGGAGTCTTTATGTTACTGATAATAAAATTAAAATAGCTAATACTTTTATGAAATATATTATTTCTTGGAAAGGGAAGATTTGGGTGGACTTTTTGTAAATCTGAAAAGTAACTCAGAAAAATACATTATACATACATACATACATACATACATACATACATGTGTGTGTATGTATGTATGTATATATTACTTTTCGTATCTTCTTATCTTAGAATCATATTGCAAAGGTATCAACAAGTAGGACAACAGGAGATGAGTCCTGTGCTTGGAGGACAGAAACAGGTGAAGAAGTGAGTGAGTGATTAAAACATACATCCTAAAAGAGGAGTCAGGACCAGAAGGTAGATGCAGCCTGGAGGCTGTAACGGGGTGACAGCGTCTTCCCCACAGTAGTCAGGATGCATGGAGGTCTGACCCTTCCACACAGTAGTCAGGATGCATGGAGGTCTGACCCTTCCCCACACATACCAGGGCAAGGCCCCTTTCAGCTCCTTCAGGGGACAGAATTCTACTTTCCAAAATAACAGAGAAACATTCTGAACTCTAGGTATGACATCCTAGGTTCTGCTTTCCCTTTTGGGGGTGCTGACAAAGGAGGTTCCCCTGCTGGGAAGGCAGGTGTGGTCTGAAGAGAAATGGCCCCCATAGATCCATAGGGTTGGATGCTTGGCCATAGGGAGTGGCACTATTAGGAGGGGTGGCCTTGGTGGAGTGGGTGTGGCCTTGGTGGAGGAAATAGTCTAAGTAGGGACAGGCTCAAGGCAGGCCCAGTATTATGTGGTCTTCCTGCTGCCTGATGATCTGGATGGAGAACTCAGGTCCTTCGACCTGCCATGCTTCCCACCATGCTAACTAAACCTCTGAAACTGTAAGCCATCACCAATTAAATATTTATCTTTATTAGAGTTGCCATGGTCACAGTGTCTCTTCACAGCAATAAATCTTAAACTAAGACAGCTGGTATCTTGATTTCGAATGCTACAGTGAGACCTACCAGCAGCAGTATTCTCTCCTTCCCCAAGATTTCACCTTCTAGAGTGCTGCTTCTTACCCTTTCAAATGCTGCGACCCTTTAGTACAGTTTCTCATGTTGCGGTGACCTCCAACCATAAGATTATCTCATTGCTACTTCAGAAACGTAATGTTGGTACTGTTATGAATGATAATGTAAATATCTAATATGCAGCATATCGGATATGCAACCCCTAAAGGGGTCACACCCACAGGTTTTATAGTATCAGTTGCCTGAGTTCAACTATGGTATAAAAATGTCAATAGAAAATTCCATATTGTGATAAAAAGAGATCAGTTTCATACGTTTTATTGTTTATTGCTATGGTTGTATAATTATTGTTGTTGCTCTATATCTAGTACATAGATGACACTTTTACAGTATGTATGTATGTATTTATATGTAAAAGCACAGTGTATATGGGACTTCATGTGTGGTTGCAGGTATCCGCTCAGGATCTCGGAAGATATCCGGAAGAGATAACAGAATATGACGATAAGTCCATTCACAAAAACATCTCATGCATGGGATCTGTTTCCTAATGTGAACAGGCACTGAAGATCACCTGACAGGCAAGACCCAGTACAAAAACAGGCCATGCTAACTAAGAGGCATTTGGGAGCTGGGCAATGTCTCAAAAGCTAAGAGTATCTGCGGCTCTTGTGGAGGACCTCAGTCTGGGTCCTTTCTCATTTCCACATCAGGTGACTCACAATCACCCATTAGCTCCAGCTCCATGGGCCCAGTGGCCTCTCTGGCCTCCAAAGGCACAGGCACACATATATATTCAGACATACACAATAAGTAAGTACATAAGCCAACAAACAAACAAAAAGCCCCCAAACCAAGTAAGATTATAAAAAGAATTTGAGAAAATAGTCAAAGAAAATGAAGAAAAAGTTTCAGTAGTAGCATCTATCTATCTATCTATCTATCTATCTATCTATCTAGTCTGATTGCCCTATCTATCTGTCTGTCTGTCTGTCTATCTATCTATCCATCCATCCATCCAGTCACTTTGCTGTTGTTGTTTTTGTTTTTCCTGGAAGAGGTTTATCTGAAACAGGCTGTCATAAAACTCACTGTGTAGAGCAGGTACTATGATTAAAGGTGTGCACCACCTCTGCCCAGCTTACAGATGCTTTTTAAAAGAAGCGGGGACTAAATAATGTTGTTTTATTTTTCTTTTTTAAATTCTTGAAAAAAAATCACAGATGCAATTAAAAATGCAATGGAAAGTTTGAAAAATAGAGGGAGGTATTTTTAAGCAAAGAGAACTTTAAAACAAGCGTGTCAACCTGACAGTCAATATCAGAGCAGTGACTTCCAAAAAGAGAACAGAGATAAGGAAGCCATCAACGCAGAAGTGGAATATTTTACATACTAATTTCAACCTGACTACTTTGCTTCCCAATGCTAACTACCCTATTGAAATATTCTCCGTTAATGTAGGTCGCTTCGATAAGCTACCAGGGCTAACACCCGGAAGGATAAACAACATTCTAACATTGTGATGCCAACGTGGTCTTTGGAAGAACTTAGGTGCTTCATATTCCTATCCACCATTATAGATGCTAAGTTCATTTCTCAAACTAAAAAGTCATCATCGTACACACTGAAGAGGCTGGTGTGAAAATCATATTATACTTGACAGATTTTTCTGCTGATTTATTAAAATTGGTTTATTATTAGATGTTTATTCAAACTCTAGCTCTAAAGCTCTGATTCCTTTATGATTTCCACATCACAACCAACTAAAATGAATAAGAAGGTGTTCTAGAATGCCCAGCAGTGGGAGTGCAGGGGTGCATGCCTTTAGTCCCAGCCCTTGGGAGGCAGAGTCAGGTGAATCACAGTTTAAGGCTAGCCTGTTCCAGGACAGTCAGGAGCTACACAGAAAAACAGCCTCAAAAAAACCAAGATCAACAAAAACAAAAAAAGTGTACTAAAAAATGGTTAACACAGACTTTACAGTTTTTATATGAGTTTGCAAATTTTATGACTGGCTGGACTGATTGAATCTCAAGCATACTGAATCAAACATAAAGGTTTATTGAATATCAATAATAGCTTATACACCTGTTTATTATATATATAATTTATATATTTTCATGTTATTTTATGCTTTATTATCTTATAAATTATCATTAGAAATAATGAGGGTTGGAGAGATGGCTCAGTGGTTAAGAGCACTGGCTGTTCTCCCAGAGGACCCAGAGTTCAATTCCCAGCACCCACAAGGTAGCTCTCAGCTGTCTGTAACTCCATTTCCAGAATCTGAGACCCTCACAGACATATTTGCAGGCAAAGCACCAATGCACATAAAATAAATTATATATTTGATAAGATATAGCGAATGATTTGATTTACTATTGCTTTGAAAAACGAGCATCCAGTCACGGTTCCTGCATCATGGAACTGAGTTCTTTCCTTGCTAGTAATTACTAAATTGCTTCACTGAATCTGCCTGAGCATCAGTCTCATCAGTACATCATCAGCTGATGACACACATGGCCCACCCCAGGGACTACGTACGTCCAGGGGCATGAACAAGAACGTCACAAAATGTCATGTGCTGATAATAGAGATATTATGACATAGAGCTATTATTATTCCTAACAGAAAGGCCAACTGATCCTAGCAAGAATGTAGAATGGATACTGTTCTGACTAGAGAGAGAAATGATTGGCAAAGCCAGGGACCTATGAGGCCTTTGGGTGTTGCATCAAAACAACACACGGACATACTACATGTGGGTGGAACCAGATAAATCTTTCAGACACTGACTAAACTTAGGAGAAGTAACAGATGTCTTATTCATCCAATTCTAGTAAAAAAAAAAAAACATTTATTTTATTTATAAAGCTATTTTTCTTGTACTTTATAAACTCTTGACTAACTGAATCAACAAAAATTCTTAATCTCTTAAAAAGTGTACTATTAGGACATGATGCATTTCTTTTCTTTTTGTTTTGTTTTATTGTTTTTCAAGGCGGGTTTCTCTGTGTAGCCCTGGATGCCCTAGAACTCACAGAGATCCACCTGCTTCTGCCTTCTAAATGTCGGGATTAAAGGCATGTGTCACCATCACCACCTGGCTTCTTCTCCTTCTGAAGGGAATGTTATCCTAATATGTTGTACCTATTTTCTCAAATACACATTTAAAATATTAAACTACCTTTATACTTAAAGAGAAAATATCTTGGGGCAACTAAAGGAAAAAGTTGGATGGGTACAAACCCACAAAGAAGCGAAGCCGCTCTGCTATTCCTTTGGTTTTTTACTAATTTGATTACAATGATTAAGCTCACTGTCTAGTAAAGGTTCCATTTGAGAGGTGGGTTAACAAAGGCCAGCGAACCAGGGCAGGCGGCTTACTTTTATCCGGTGATCATCCGTGTCCGCGACGGTCGCTACTCTGATGAACAGCGGGTTTCTTTTGTCTACAGCTTCCAGCTTCATTTTCTTCTGGAATCCATGTGGAGGTTTCTGCCATACGAGAAAGACGAAAGACATTATGGTGAGGAGGAGCTGGTTGATAACAAGTTAAAAGCTGAGTGGTTTAG
This sequence comes from Apodemus sylvaticus, assembly GCF_947179515.1. Classification (NCBI taxonomy): domain Eukaryota; kingdom Metazoa; phylum Chordata; class Mammalia; order Rodentia; family Muridae; genus Apodemus; species Apodemus sylvaticus. The sequence continues at coordinate 7,827,707 of NC_067494.1, read as the reverse complement.
GTCACCCGTTCTCAGATTAGCAGTGAGTGAACTTTCCAGGCAGAACGCACGGCTCAGCCCACATGCAGAAGGACAGCCTTCTGTCTAGCTGAAGAGCAGACAGAAAGAGGGAGGCAGAGATACCGTAGCCATGGGATCAACCACAAAAAATAGACCAGATATCTTCCTTACCGGTCAGCGTGTCATGGTAAAAGCAATAGGCATAAGATTTGTTTTTTAAAAAAGTCGGGAAAAACACGTGGCTGACAGGAAACATCTAGACATGTGTCAAAGGGGAGGGAAAAGGTAATTTAAAACAAGTCGGCAATCCATCTGAACACAGTGAAACAGCTCTTCTGGGAAAGCAGGCTTAACACTCAGAGGAAAACGTTAAGTTCTGAGAAAGCCACAGGCCGAGGAAATTTTCCACAGAGCACTGGTATATTATATAAAATAACATGAAGGGCAGAGCACTCACTGCTGAGATTCCTGCCAGCCAAGTGGAAAAAAATCGTTCTACCTCTCACATGACACCAGACACACAGCCTGTGGGCTGCACATGTATCCAGGTAAAAGCCTGCACCCTGGAAGGGTGCAGAACAGGCGGCAAAGACCGCACCCCGTCAGCCTTACCTTGTTTAAATTCTGACCATCTAGCTGTCAGATGGAATCCTAGAAACTATTTCTCCATTTATTACATTACATATTATATTATAGATGTATATTATAGAAATTATAGATAATATATATTATCTATATATTATCTAATACATATTATATACATCAATATATATGATATAATTATATGTCATACATAATATATTATATAATGTGCATTAATATATTATGTTATGCTGATATTATGTAATAATATATTGTATTATCTATATTATATTATCTATATTATATATTAATATATATTATATTATCTATATTATATATTATAAGGCCTTCTCTCATTTATTATGATTTTTTTTCCTCTTTAAAAATCCATGATATTCTTTCTACTTGTATTGTGAACAGTTCTCACTCATTAAGTCTATCATTAATTAATAATTTCTGTATGAAAGCATCATCTAAAGGAGAAGACGGTCTACAGAAGACAAAGCCATATTTAAAAAACTATATATTATTATTTTGTTTTTGAAGCGGAATCTCTGTACATTGCCTGGGCTAGCTTTGAATTGTGCTGCTCCCCACTCGCCTCTCAAACACTAGGATTACAACCATATATCTAATGCCTGACTCTTAAAAAATTATTTAATATATTTATTTTCCCCTTAAATTCATGAGAAAATATAAAGTATAAAGCAACCTAGTTGAGGAGCTGAGGAGATAGATCCGCTGCTAATGTGCTCAGCTTGCAAGTTGAGTCCCTCGAACCCACATTTATAAAGTAAACATGGTGTGTACCCTTGTCACCCCAGCTAGAGATGTGGAAGCCAGCAGATCCTGTGGCTCACCCCAGCCCACCTAACCCAACTGGCAAGTGTCAAGCCAGTGAAACCCCCTATCTCAAAAACCAAAATGGACAGCATCTGAGGGAAAGCAGCCAAAGTTCTTCTGCACCCTGTCCCCATAGCTGCCTCCCCAACACGCATGTATCCACATACACAAAGCACAGTAACAATTTAATGCTCAGAATCGAAAGACTCTGAAAGCATCTTCCTCAGCTCCTCTGCTTTCTTCTTACGACTACCTCAGCTGATGAGCCTCTCAAAACGTCCGCAAATAAAACAGCGCCATCAAAACGTATTAATCAAACAATGCACAGCGAAGTCTCTCACCACTTTGAAAGCTCTTGCAGGCGCGGGTAAAGAATTGGTCTCTTCTAAATATTTATCCCAGGAAAAGTGTCTCACGTGCGAATAGCCTAAGAAATAAAGAACATGAATCCTATGATGTTGTGATGAAAACAAACTAACAGACAGTCCGCAAAAAACATGACAACTGGCGGGCCCAGGAAAGGATGCTTGCGGCCACAGAGGAACTCCAAGCTGCTCGCTCCTCCAGAGCTACAGCTAATGATCAATTAGGTCCGTTCTGATCCGTTATTCTGACTCTACCTCTGTTTAGAGGTGATTATATAAGTATCTATCAAAATAGTGAAACAGAACGTAGGGTTTACAAGCATTATTGACGAAGATATCACAGGTAACTCCTTCTTTTGTTAGGGCGAATAAAGAAACGTGCTCAAGTCACAGAGTGTTCTTAAAAGACCGTGTAAAAATAACCCCCTGTGCCTCCACCCTGCTGCCCCTGTTCTTCATGGAGTCCCAGATCCTTCAGGCGGCCATGACAGTTGCCTACTTGGTGCAAAACTTGCCACATGAAAGGGGCTTACAAAATCTGTGAATGTATTAGCTGTAAATGGAAGTCAGGTTTCTACCCACCCGAGAAACAGACATAGCCACAGACAGAAGAAAACTAAAACTAAAACTAAAACAAAGCCAACAGTTTGAGATTTGAATCAGGGCCAGTGGTATCAGTGGAAGGTTATTTATTTATTTGTTTATTTTAATTTTAACATATACTAGCAATGAAATAGAAAAGAATACAAAGTTCTGCATATGCTTACTGACGCATATTCCCTGCAGCCAGGAAGATACCTGATACGTGCATCACCCTGCTAGGAGGAAGCCAATAGCAACCAGACCATGATTACTAAATAGCACTCACCACTTAAAAAAATCTTGGCAGAATGGCTACCGGGCTGGCTGATAACCAGTGAATATACAGCACTATAGCTGCTCCACAGAGCAGATTTCAAATCCCGAGACAAATGTGGAAAAAGGAGGTTGAATAACCACCATAAAGGAGCTATTACTTGGTACACCTTTAAAATACCAAATAAAGGTCAATAATAAACTCTCTGATAAAGTTAGTAGAGAGAGATGGTTCAGTGGTTAAGAGCACTGAGTGCTTTTCAAGAGGTCCTGAGTTCAAACCCTAGCAACCACATGGTGGCTCCCAACCATCTGTAATGGGGTCTGATGCCCTCTTTTGGAGTGCCTGAATACAGCTACAGTGTAATCAGATACATAAAGTAAAAATAATAATAAAAAAAATTAGTAAACTACAGGGCTACAAAAATATAAATAAATTAAGTAGATGAATAACTGAGAATTGAAAAAGCTAATCGTTGCAAAAAGAATATCAATTAAATATACAAAAATTAGAATAAGAAAAATTACCATTATCCATTAGCATTTGTCAACTTAGAACAGTAATTAGTTCCAAATAGAAATATTAGCAGATGGTATAAGTGAAAGACAGATGAAACAGGAGGTAATTACAAAATCTCAAATATTTCTAGAAAAAAGTATTGCTAGAGAAGACTGGCAAATATGTCCTTGATCAACTGATGGCAAAAAAGACCAACTGAAATGTCACAGCCTTTAGAGATTTACAAGAAAGACCTTGTGGCAGTCCTCAGAAAAAAAGGTTCAACTTGGAGACAGACATGGGGTTGCCTTCATTTAGTTCTGCAACTCAAGAACCAGAAGCAGGTGGATCTTGAGACCAGCGTGGTCTACATAGCAAGTTCCAGGCCATCATGGCTACCTGTTAAGACTGTCTCAAAAAACAAAACTAAGAAATCAAGCAAATGTACAATTTGGGTCTAGTTATTAGGAAACATTAATCATACTCAAATAATATCACTGTACAAAATAATTAGTCTATAAGTCTCATACATACTAAAGTTCTAATTGTTGAGGAGACTCTAACTGGGGACTGGAGGATCTGTAGCTGAGTGGCCGTGCAGGGTTCTTTTGCATGAAAGACAGACACCTCGGGGACAGCTGTCAAACATGATGAGTCTTTGCATCCAGTTGAAATATGTATGAATTTGTAAATACTCTTGAAACTTCTCTATACCAGAGGCTGTTTCCAAATAAGTAAAAACAAAATGCACAAACTTCACACACACACACACACCACAGTTTAAAGCATATCTAATGAACTTAGCTTGTACATTTTAACTTATCAGAACATTCTAAAACGAGACACTATATACAGAAAAAGCTCATAAACTTTTAAACTACAAAGATTGAAAACTGTGGCTGCCTCTATTTCACTCTGAACCTAAAACATACATGAAGTTAGAATTAAAAAAATAAATAAATAAATAAAAGCAGTTGTATGTAATGGCCACTGCTGCCCCAGCAGGGCTGCCCGGGTCCCACCTTCAACACCACATCTACTTTTCTTACCTGCCTAAGTTATTGACTGGGTGCTAAGACAATTAGTCCAAAAATGAATCTCAAGGTGAAAACACAAAGGACTTTTTGCACATTTTGTCAAAGAATGTGATATCTACGGTTGTGATACAAGTGACGCCAATATTAATGCTTATAGTTGAAGCTCTATCTGGGTCAGCAAGTTAGCACCTGCAGCCACCGCTGGGCTTTGTAAAATCTAACTGTAACTCTCACATTTGTGTGTTTCCTTACTCCCTACAGCCAATTCTGTACTGCAACTGAGCTGAGCAATTGTGACAGGGACTCTAGGGCATGACAAATATATCAATCTCTTAAAAAAAAAAAAAAAAGGCAAAAAACAAACAAACAAAAAAAACCCTGAAACCATGACCAACTCTTTAATTTTCTGAAAAGCATTAGAGAAACTGTAACTCCGTACCTGGTGGGGTGATGAGGGTTCTTCTATGTTCTTTACACCAGCCCACTGGGTGGATGTGTGGACTGTTGGGCTCACACCTGCGGATCATATAAATTAAAGAGTTGGAGTCAGAGAGGTAGGCAAATGCAGTCAGGTTTTAAGAGGAAAATTAGCGATTATGAGCACATCTAAGATTTCTATATTTTAAAATCTATCTAGTTTGGAAAAAATGCAAAAAGATCTTCCTTCATATAAATATATTTGTGAGGTTTTCACACATATAGTTTATTTTTGTTACATAAATATTACATGGATTTGACACTATAGTTTTATTTTCACACACACACACACACACACACACACACACACACACACACACACACACACACACACCCCAAAACAAAAAAGTTGTTAAAGCCCCAAACTTCAAAGGCAGAAAAAGTACAAAGAGAGCATCATTCCCATGCATCCCAGGAGGAAATCATGTAAAAGGAAAGCTAAAATTACTTTAGCATCTCTAAGGCACGTGTGCAAGACCACTGTCAAAACTGGGCACGCTAGAGTATGTATGGAAGTCAAAAAACTACTGAGGGGCCTGGGATGGAAGTGTTCAAGGAGAGAGTACACATAGTGTGTGTGTGTGTGTGTGTGTGTATGTGTGTGTGTGTGTGTAAAACGGAACAAAGAACCCTAACTAGCATCCAATTTTAAAATATCACGTAGAAGGGGGCTGGAGAGATGGCTCAGCGGTTAAGAGCACTGACTGCTCTTCCAGAGGTCATGAGTTCAAATCCCAGCACCCACATGGTGGCTCACAACCATCCATAATGAGATCTGATACCCTCTTCTGGTGTGTCTGAAGACAGCTATAGTGTATTTAGATATAATAATAAATAAAAAATCTTAAAAAAAAATATCACGTAGAAATTACTGCTTCCAGGACTTCCTTAAAACAGTAACACACACACACACACACACACACACACACACACAGAGTATAAATGGATTTGTCCTATAATGGAGCAGGGAGGCAATACTTCTAGATACTATAGTGCTATAGACTTGCAAAGGCCCAGTACAAGTGGACAAATATGTATAGTAACAGCATGTTATCCCCATTCCCCTTTAGAATTACAGATTCCAGAGAATCAAACAAGCCACTTCCTCCTTTAACCTGCCCACCATCTTGACTGTAATTAAGCACGCATTTACTCTAATCAGCACACAAAGCTGGAGCTTTTGATTCTGTGTACCTAGCACATCTGTTCTGTGAATCCCTCACCTCTGCATGGAACTCGGTTCACCCATGCATCTACACAGTCATTCTTTTATGTATCAAGTGAAGATAATATGCTAAAAAGTAACATGTCCAGCTAGCAGCACTGGACAGACCCTGAAAAAATGACCACAATAGAGTAAGCATGAGTTTCTTGCTTCTAATGGCCCTTACAACATGGCAGAAAGGAACCATAGAAATAAAAGATAACTGTCCTCTGCATCTGCAGATTGGAGCCCAGGAACCCTGAAGATTACAAATCCAGAGATGCTAAACTACCTTATATAAATGGTGTGGCATTTGCATATTGTGTACGTGCATTTTCCTGGGAACTTAAATTACCCCTAGATTACTTACACTAGCGAGTACAATGCAAATATTTAGGAACTGTAATAGAGGAATGAATTGTGTTAAGCATGTGAATGTTTAGAATTTATGCAGCCATCACAAGCCTAATTAAATTTATGAGCTGTGGTTGGCACGAAGGAAACGCAGATGAAGTAAAGGAATAGGATGAGATTGGAAAGGTGTCCCTTTAAATAGCCGGGGCTGCCTCTGACGAGACCATATGTGTGGTGATGAGAGGAAAGCGAGCCACTCAGACACAGAAAGGAAACATCTGTCCACAGGGCCCTAATAGTTCTGTGTCAGGGACAGGAAAGAATGGACTAGAGGGAGCAGACGATACAAAATGGTGTCAGAATGGAAGGCCGTTTAGTACACAAAGAAGTGTAGGATTTTAGTCAAGTGTAATGTAAAACACTGTGGAGGGTTCTGCAGAGAAGGAGCTTAGCCAGATTTATATTGTTTCGGTTGTTTGGTTGGGTTTGGTTTTTCAAGCCAGGTTTCTCTGCGTAATCCTGGCTGTCCTAGAATTCACTCAGTTTGGGGCTGTCCTCAAACTCAAAAGATCTACCTGCCTCTGCCTCCTGAGTCCTGGGATTAAAGGTGTTTGCCACCACCGTCCAGTTCTGATTTATGTATTAAAGTAATTATTTTACCCATTTATTATGCAAAGAGGAATCCACGCTGGGGGCCAGGTAGCCGGTACCACAGGTGATCCAAGAGGCTTGGGTCACAGTGGAGTTAGTGAAAACAGAGAGCAATCAGGTGTGAGTGAGCACTGCAGAGGCCTAAGGGCGTTGGTCGGTAGGTTTGGCATAGGATGTGAGTGAGCTGAGGAAGTCAGGACGCTACAAGGCTGTGGGCACAGGCAACAAGAACGCACTGCCATTTCCTGGGCTAGGAGAGACAGTTCAACTGGCGAATGCGAATGCCTGCTCTGAGCATGTTTAGCAAACATGTATTAGGCAAAGAAGAAAGAATATCAACCGTGGGCACAGAAAGATCAGGGCTCAAAGTATCCATTCTGGTGCTACCAGCCTTTGGGCTGATACTGAATCACCTGCAGAAAGGGACAAAGTCCACGTCAGGTGATTTGGAAGTGACGTAATAGAAGAAGAAAACTGGAGTCAATGGTGCTAGAGATCAAAGGAGAAGTGAGGGCTAATCATGAGACCCGTCAACAGAAAGGTCTCTAGTATCAGTGACAAACAAAGGACACAAAAGCTAGAACAAAATGGGGTTTAAAAAAAAGTGTGCATGTCGCTGTGATGTAGACAGGGACAGAGAAAACACATTGATTCAAGAAATTCAGATATAAACAGAGGCAGCAAAATGAGGCATCAGAGAGCAGAAATGAGGGTTTGCTTTATTGATTATTGAAAAATTGAAAGATGTGAAATTGGGTATATATAGAAATTTTCTAAGCTATTTTAAGTGTAAATAAATTGTAAATATTTTTTTATCAAGACGAGTACATGGTAGTAAGAAAAGGAGTTGCTGAGCAAACCCTGTGATGGGGGCATCCTCTCTGCTAAGGATGCATCCTATCTGCTAAGGATACATCCTATATGCTAAGGATACATCTCTCTGCTAAGGATACATCCTATATGCTAAGGATGCATCCTCTCTGCTAAGTATACATCCTCTCTGCTAAGGATACATCCTCTCTGCTAAGGATACATCCTCTCTGCTAAGGATACATCCTCTCTGCTAAGGATACATCCTATCTGCTAAGGATACATCCTCTCTGCTAAGGATGCATCCTCTCTGCTAAGGATACATCCTCTCTGCTAAGGATACATCCTATCTGCTAAGGATACATCCTCTCTGCTAAGGATGCATCCTCTCTGCTAAGGATACATCTTCTCTGCTAAGGATGCATCCTATATACTAAGGATACTACATTTCTGCTAAAGATACATCCTATATGATAAGAATACTTCCTTTCTGCTAAGGATACATCATTTCTGCTAAGGATACATCCTATATGCTAAGGATACTACATTTCTGCTAAGGATATATCCTATATGGTAAGAATACTTCCTTTTTGCTAAGGATACATCATTTCTGCTAAGGATACATCCTATATGGTAAGGATATATCCTATATGGTAAGGATACTTCCTTTCTGTTAAACATATATCATTTCTGCTAAGGATACATCCTATATGGTAAGGATACTTACTTTCTGCTAAAGATATATCCTTTCTGTTAGGACACATACTTTATTCTAAGGATACATCAGGTTTTTTTTTTTTTTTTAAATCTTTCTTCCCTCATTTGTGCACTGATAAAAACAATTCATCAGAGACCATGACATGCAGGTGTAGGGGACAGGACAAAAATCAGAGTCAGGGTGAGGCTCCCAGGGACGGCGTGGGCTAAAAAGCCAGAAGGTCAGCCAAGTGAGGTACAAGAGGAACAAAACAGAACAAAACAAACCAGAAGGAAATGTAGCAGTCTGGAAGAGTAGACCAAGAGAGGCAAGCACTCAGGGCCCAGCTGACCCTCACATTAATATCCACAAATGCAAAGCCATAGCAGTCAGCACGTGATACCCATTTCTAGCTATAGTCATCGGTCAGGCACAGATACGGAGGCAGAAGTGGATTCAACCCAGACTGGAATGGAGCCAGGTAAATACACAATAGATAGATAGAGATCACATTTGCCAGGGAAGAGTTCCAGTAAATATTACAGAATGACAAGAGGTCTATAGGCATACGACAGCATCCATTTTAAGACAGAAGTTAGACCCTTTCCACACCTGTGCTCTCAAAGATAATAAGTGGTCTGAAACCTATACACACACACACACACACACAATCACAAAAGACAGAGAGACAGAGAGATAGATAAACAGAGACAGAGAGAGAAAGACAAAGAGAGAAGAGAGAAAAGAGAGAGACAGGAAACTGGAAGTTCATAGCCAGGGAGTAACAAAACTTGGCATTATCAATAAGGAAGAAAAGCTAGTATGTAGTCAAAACCAAAGAGCTTCTAAGAAATGTTCTAAGTGAATGAGGCTAGCATAGCTTCTCAAGGGCACACTGTCAACAATAGCACATACGAGACAGAGAAAGCACTACTTCAAGCTGGTTTTCCGGACAGCTTACTTCAAAAGAAAATACTTTAACTTCAGGCCGGAGAGGTGGCTCAGCAGGTAAAAGCTCTGCTACTCTTCCAGAGGACCTGGGCTCATTCCCTAGAACCCATGCAGCAGCTCACAACCACCCAGAACTCCTGTTCCAGTGAGATCTGGTGCCCCCTTCTGGCATCGGAAGCACTGCATACACATGATACACAGACATATAGGCACACCAAACACACATAAACAACTACTTATTATCAAGTTTACCTATTCTCATGAAAACTTTTTAATATATAACTCCTTATGATGTACTGTTATAATTATATTAATAGGGTTCCTTGGACACCCTCGGATTTTCTTAATCACTTTGGTTATGGGTTTTTACTGATGGTATGCTACTTTAAGAAAGGATTTATATTTCTGAAGCCTGTATGGACTGACTATTCTGCTTCCCTTGTGATTCCGGAGAACACTGTTCGTCTCTCTAGTCGTGACTATGCCACATTCCCTTCCTCTGAACTCCACATTAGAAACCTCAGAAGCCTGCTTTCGTCAAATCATATGCTGCATCAGATGAAAATGCTTGAAGGTTGATTCTTCTCAGAGATTTACCTAAGACAGAAGCCCAGAGAGAACACACCACACAACTGGAACTGGCATCTGGTCTGAAGCAAGACTTTCCCTTCTAAACCAATCTAATATTAAAATGGAGCTGAAACAATTTCCTTTTTGGGGGGGGGAGTTATTTTTTCAAGACAGGGTTTCTCTTGTATAGCCCTGGCTGTCCTGGAACTCACTCTGTAGACCAGGCTGGCCTTGAACTCAGAAATCCACCTGCCTCTGCCTCCCAAGTGCTGGGATTTAAATTTACATTAAACCATATAACTAATATACAAAGCAAAATTATATAACTAATATACAAAATAAAATATTGTACATATTTAGGTCGTAGTATGTAATATTTCAATATATGAAATAATTATTCTTTCTTTCTAAAATATTGGTGTTATGATATACTGAATAGATGACTATGATTAATAGTAGATGTTTAAGTCTACTTTTTCTCTTTACAATAAAAAGTACTTTGCAGGAGGGAATGAAAGGAAATAGTACTTATAAATAGCTTCACAAAAAACAGTAAATATACAGTGGTTCAATTCTTTCTCTTGTCAATCAAATGAAACTATAAAGTACCTGCCAGAGTCATGCTGATTATTTTGAAGCACAAATAAATAAATATCACTAACTTTCGATTTTTGATTTATCTATAAATTACACCATACTGTTTATTGCCTAAATCTAACATGAAGTCTGTCATATTAAGTCACCATTTTAGATAAAGCCACCATCTCAATAAAGGCAATTAGTGTAGCCTACTCCGACCTATTTTCCTTATACTCTGTCAGTAGCGAACAGCACCACGCTCAAAAGTCAGAAGGCTCCAAACTCACTTCCTTTGCCAGCAAACTTAGTTCCATCTAGTGTTCAAAGGCAGAAATGTAACAACAGGAGTGATCAGGAGCCGACTGACACAGACACTTTTCACTTCTTCTCCCCATCTCCATCACTTAGGACTTTATGGGAATCACGGACAAACTACTAATAGCAGATCGCCATGATCCTGTGGATCAATACTGGGCGGTTCTGAAAAGCTCAGAAAACAAATTCACAAACACAAAATCCTCTCGATATTTATGGTTTAACTATAAAGTGAGCAAGGCAGGAAGGTCATGTTATACAACCTTGAACAGGCTAAGTTCAACCCCAGCCCCCAGGGTTGGAAAGGAGGAACTGTGCTTTGTTTGTGGTGGGCATTTGTTCAGCTCAGGCTAGCCTTGAACTTGCTGTGTGGAGAATGACTTCCACCTCCTGGTCCTCCAGCATCCTCCTTCCGTGAGATTAGAAGTATGTATTATCATGTCACAGCCAAAAACTACATAAAATTACATATGTATGCAATACTAAGCAGAGAGGCAAACAAGGGTCCTTCTAGGAGCTTATGTAAGGCAAATAAAGTCTTTTTCAAGCAGCCATGGTGGCAGGTCTGTAAGATATCACACCCTCTCTCCCACTTTAGCTTCCTCCCCAGTACCTGACAGCCCCAGCCACCCACTCTGAATCAACTCTCTGCTTTCATGATAACTCATTTCATCCAGCTGAGTTACCTTCTTCTCCCTTCCACCCCTAGTTCATATTTATTTATTTATTTATCTATTTATTTATTTATTTATTTATTGGTGTTTTGGTTTTTTCAAGACAGGGTTTCTCTGTATAGCCCTGGCTGTCCTGTAACTCACACTCTGTAGACCAAGCTGGCCTCGAACTCAGAAATCCACCTGCCTCTGCCTCCCTTTAAAAGGGATTTAAGGCGTGCACCACCGCCGCCCAGTGCTAGTTCATATTTATTAATGTGCATTTTTTTTTGCTCAGAATCCCTTGATAACACAGTAACTTGGCAAAGACCCAAGTGATACCATTCAGTGACCCCAGGAACAAACCTCTGCTCTGTCTTTTTCTCTGTGCTTAAGAGATTCATGTGACCAATAATCTTGCTTCAAATATCTACACTCCCCTCCTTCAGCATGCTTTGATACCTTCTTCTAGCCTAGAAACTACACTCAAAATACTCAAAGTGAACTTAGAACACAACCTTAGAAGGTGACGTCAGCATCTGCCCCCTCCGTTCTCCACCTCAACTATTTGCAAACTGATTTCTGCCCCTGGAAACTTTTATTTGAATCCTTGCAGCATGTGATGATGTAGGTATTAGCTGACCCCTACAGAAGGGGCAACAAGGCCACAAGAGTTAAATAAGCTACTCAGTAAGCAAGCTGCCAGCTTCCACAGACACTGCCTGTGAACCCAACACGGGCATGCTCTCCTTGGCGAGCAGCTGCCCAACCCCTTATGTGCCAATTGTCTTAGTTCATGGTGCAACTCTAACCCCATGTCTTTTGAGAAGCCTTCCCCCATGAGCCCTCCAGGGAGGCTGAATCATTCCTTTATTCCACATGCCACAGAAGACAGCAACAGCTGGTACAAAATAAATAAATAAATAAATAAATAAATAAATAAATAAACCCTAAACACTAACCACCAATGACAGAGGGCACGTCCGTCTCCTACCTTAGAACATAGGCCCCCCCATCGATGCAAAAATACTCAATAAAATTCTTGCCAACCAAATCCAAGAACACATAAAAACGATCATCCACCATGATCAAGTAGGCTTTATTCCAGGGATGCAGGGTTGGTTCAATATACGGAAATCCATCAATGCAATCCACTACATAAACAAACTCAAAGAAAAAAACCACATGGTCATTTCATTGGATGCTGAAAAAGCATTTGACAAAATTCAGCATCCTTTCATGCTTAAAGTCTTGGAAAGAACAGGAATTCAAGGCCCATACCTAAACATAGTAAAAGCAATATACAGCAAACCGGTAGCCAGCATCAAACTAAATGGAGAGAAACTTGAAGCAATCCCACTAAAATCAGGGACTAGACAGGGCTGCCCCCTTTCTCCTTATCTTTTCAATATTGTACTTGAGGTACTAGCTCGGGCAATTAGACAACATAAGGAGGTCAAAGGGATACAAACTGGAAAGGAAGAAGTCAAACTATCATTATTTGCAGATGATATGATAGTCTACCTAAGTAACCCAAAAAACTCCACTAGAGAAATCCTACAGCTGATAAACAACTTCAGCAATGTGGCTGGTTATAAAATCAACTCAAGCAAATCAGTAGCCTTCCTATACTCAAAGGATAAGCAGGCTGATAAAGAAATTAGGGAAATGACCCCCTTTCACAATAGCCACAAACAGTATAAAGTACCTTGGGGTGACTATTACCAAACATGTGAAAGATCTGTATGACAAGAACTTCAAGACTCTGAAGAAGGAAATGGAAGAAGACCTCAAAAAATGGGAAAACCTCCCATGCTCATGGATCGGTAGAATCAATATAGTTAAAATGGCCATTTTGCCAAAAGCAATCTACAGATTCAATGCAATACCCATCAAAATCCCAACTCAATTCTTCATAGAGTTAGAAAGAGCAATTCTCAAATTCATCTGGAATAACAAAAAACCCAGGATAGCTAAAACTATTCTCAACAACAAAAGAAATTCTGGGGGAATCAGTATCCCTGACCTCAAGCAATATTACCGAGCAATAGTGTTAAAAACTGCATGGTATTGGTACAGTGACAGGCAGGCGGATCAATGGAACAGGATTGAAGATCCAGAAATGAACCCACACACCTATGGCCACTTGATCCTCGATAAAAGGGCTGAAAACATCCAATGAAAAAAAGATAGCCTTTTCAACAAATGGTGCTGGTTCAACTGGAGGTCAGCATGCAGAAGAATGAGAATTGATCCATCCTTGTCTCCTTGTACTAAGCTCAACTCCAAATGGATCAAGGACCTCCACATAAAGCCAGACACTCTGAAGCTAATAGAAAAGAAACTGGGGAAGACCCTTGAGGACATGGGCACAGGGGAAAATTTCCTCAACAGAACACCAATAGCTTATGCTCTAAGATCAAGAATTGACAAATAGGACCTCATAAAATTACCAAGTTTCTGTAAAGCAAAGGACACCATCAAAAGGACAAATCAGCAACCAACAAATTGGGAAAAGATCTTCACCAACCCTAGATCAATTAGAGGGCTAATATCCAATATATACAAAGAACTCAAGAAGTCAGACCCCAGAAAATCAAATAACCCTATTAAAAAATGGGGTACAAAGTTAAACAAAGAATTCTTACCTGAAGAACTTCGGATGGCGGAGAAACATCTTAAAAAATGCTCAACTTTACTAGTCATCAGGGAAATGCAAATCAAAACAACCCTGAGATTTCACCTTACACTTGTCAGAATGGCTAAGATTAAAAACTCAGTAGACAGCAGGTGTTGGCGAGGATGTGGAGAAAGAGGAACACTCCTCCACTGCTGGTGGGGTTGCAAATTGGTACAACCACTCTGGAAATCAGTCTGGCAGTTTCCTCAGAAAACTGGGCATGTCACTTCCGAATGATCCTGCTATACTACTCCTAGGCATATACCCAGAGGATTCCCCAGCATGTAATAAGGATATATGCTCCACTATGTTCATAGCAGCCCTATTTATAATAGCCAGAAGCTGGAAAGAACCCAGGTATCCCTCAACAGAAGAATGGATGCAAAAAAATGTGGTATATATACACAATGGAGTACTATTCAGCCATTAGAAACAATGAATTCATGAAATTCATAGACAAATGGATGGAGCTGGAGAACATCATACTCAGTGAGGTAACCCAGTCTCAAAAGATCAATCATGGTATGCACTCACTAATAAGTGGATATTAGCCTGGAAAACTGGAATACCCAAAACATAATCCACACATCAAATGAGGTACAAGAAGAATGGAGGAGTGGCCCCTGGTTCTGGAAAGACTCAGTGTAGCAGTATAAGGCAAAACCAGAACAGGGAAGTGGGAAGGGGTGGGTGGGAGAATAGGGGGAAGGAAGGGGGCTTATGTGACTTTCGGGGAGTGGGGAACCAGAAAAGGGGAAATCATTTGAAATGTAAATAAAAAATATATCGAATTTAAAAAAAAAAAAAAAAGAACATAGGCCCCCAGTGCCAAAGTTCAAGAAGTAAGTTCCATTCACACCATGCCTTCCTGCAACAACAATACTCTATGCACTTCCAACTAAATGTAATAAAAGTTCATCGCCTGTGATGCTATTCTAAGATCCATGTTACCAATAAATTAATATTATAATAGGGGGAAACTAAAGTTATCATTATTCTAAATTTGTAAGTATTAAAGAAGTGGACCTTGAGGCACAGTTTGCAGTGTACTTAGAAACAGCTGGGGAAAGATGGTTTCTTCTAATTCACTAATTTGATACTTCCCTTTCTACAGACCTACTCTTTGCTGACTTTTGCCATAGCTCACCAAGAGATCACACCAAAATGAAGCCCAGTGGGCTAAGATTGCAGCTTCATGCACTCAAGGCTTCGTGCTAAACATATTAAGTCCTGTGTTCACGCTGTCCTTCCTCTGGATCCCTAAAAACATGATCACAATATAAAAGCATTCTTCCAAGGAAAAATATTTCCCAGTTCCTGCAGGAGAAGAAGAGGTGACTGTTCTCAACATGTGTTCTATCTCTGGAGCCCAATATCAGGCAGGAGGAAGGGAAGAGGGAAAGAAGCCGTGTATGCAATAGGTAGGGTACAGCACTCCCATGGTGCTTATAACAGCCCAAGACAAGGCAGAGGTAGGTTCCTCTATCTTGTATTCTTGCTGAGGCCATTTCAAGTTTAAACTATAATTTGATCCCCTTGATGGAGAATCCCATGGACACCAAGCGAACTCTATTCTAGGAACCCAAGGTGGCAACACCCCAGCCGCCTTACCTAGCTTCTGCTAAGCTGTTTGTGCAAAGCTCCTCCTCCAACTAATTGCTTATCTTAGCATCTGTTAAAAGATTTGCTTGCACAAAACCTCCCTGTGCAGCTGCAGAGCAAGATATACAGGATGTGGTTTAAAAACCCCTACCCTAAATACTTGGTGCTATATTTGGGTCCTGGGTACCTGAGCGCGGTCCAAGTCCACTGGAGTAAAGACTCTCAATTTGCTAAATGTTGACTCATCTCTGGTAGAATCCTGGCAGCAATCCTCACTTTCCTTCCTGTATCTTTAAAGTAATTTCCAGTTTCAGTATTCTATGATATTTATGATTGCCCCTGAGGCTAACAACCATCAGAAAACCCGGAGGTATATTTTATTTTTAGCATATATTGTTTTCCTTCAGTCCTGCATAGAATTTCATCATGTCCCTCTTTAGAAGGCAGAAATTCTTCATTACAGCTAAACACACAAAATCTTGACATAGACAGACACATGTTTTCCATTCCTTCTGAATAGAATTGAATACAGTATCTCTATATTTTGGGGTTGGGGGGGGGCTCTCATTTCAAAACTACTTTAAACTAAAAAAGGAAAGGAAATATGTAACCTCAATTACACACCAAAGTAACTCATGCAGGAGAAAAAAATCCTGAATTCAAAGACTAGAGAAATGTGGTTCAGAGCACTTAAGCAATTTTTAATGTGCCTTAGTTGTACACTGAGGAAGGGAACACATTTTCTTTGGCTGACAATTAACAAAATATCATCTCATGTCAATAGAAATATAAGTAATCATCAAAGGACATTCCAGTCTGAAAATAAAGGCATTACTAATTTATGCTTTTAACTGTGCAAAGTCAGTTATAAGAGAACAGATTTCCCTTTGCATTCCTCAGAAGGAAGCAGGATCCCATGTTTATTCACTGGGATACCTGACAGCAGAGACAGTGCCAAAGCTTCCCGTGGTCATTGCTTTCTTCCAGAAATCCACATACAGAGTCAATATCATATTGAAGAAGTAATTATGGCTTTGAAACATTGTGATGAACTAGACAACAGAGGCAGGTTGATCTCTGTTAGTTTAAGGCCAGCCCTGTTCGACATATCATGTTTCAGGAAAGCTAGGGCTATACAAAGAGACTTTGATTTAAAAAGCAGGCAAACAAATAAGTGACAGTAGCAACAGCAAATCACAGTGGTACTTATTTGGGCATACAAATAAACATCACTTCATTTTGTCTACATCAAACAAAAGATCAAGATGGCCGTCTTTTGGCCAGAGAGAGAAAGTACTTGCTGCACAAACATGAAGACCAGAATTTGGAACCCAGCACCCACATGGGGTCAGGTGGCTTGTGCATCTGGCTAGCAATCCCAGCACTCAGGAGACAGATAAGGTATACACCGTGCAAGATGGCTAGTTAGACTACCTGAATTAACGAGCTCTAAAGAAAACAAAAATGCACTGATGGAGGAAGACACTAAGTTATAGCTCCAGAATGCAAGTGTGTGCGCACATATACCAACACACACACACACACACACAGACATACACAGACAGACACACAGACACACACACACACAGAGACACACACACACACACACACACACAGACACACATGCAGACAGACACACCATGGAAAAACAAGCTCAGTGATTCCCCTTCTTTACCAACTCAAGTAAAACTGATATCTAAAAATTCAGTTTGAAAATTAATGAGAATTATTGGTGAATCTACTGACGACACGGACTAAAAAGTAATATATAATAGTTATGAACACTTGTCCCTAACTCTGACAACCTGAGCTCAAGCCATGTGGGACTGACTACATGACAGAAGTAGAGAACTAATTCCCAAAAATTGCTCTGTGATTTCCATCTGCACTCCCCTCAATCAATATAAATATATGTAATACATTTTTAAGGGAAAAAAGTGGTTATATTTATGTCAGTTAATATTCGCTTGGTACCAGTCATAATACATCTGATGCATCTCTAAATAGCCTTATTTCACACTTTCTCAAGACAGAAACACTTCAAAAATGTTTTTGCCAGGGAAATCAATTCTAGTGATCAGCTGTGTGATCAAATATAATGGTTTAGGCCCAGCCTGTACTCTAGAGGTACAGCACTTGTCTGGCATTCAAAGAACCTGGGTTTGACCCCTCACCGCAGCGAGCATGTAAACTCAATGCTCTACTACATGATTTATATTTCATAGGATGTTGTTTCCACAGTATGATGCGCTTACAACTGTACATAGTATATCTAAAAATGGTAAGGGTTAAAAAAAATATTCCCTAATTAGTATCACTTGTATTCAGCTATCTGAATGGTTCTCTTAGCTGAGTATAAAAATACAGAAAGATGGTTAAACTAAATTCCCAAAAAGTTATACAAGACTCTCAAGATGAGGCGGAAAATGAACCTGTGCATGCATGGACATGGAGGTATGTGTTGGGAATACAGGGATACAAGTTTTGTTTGTCAAGTCAAATGCACATATGGGACATGCATAAAAATACAATATGGAACAAGTCTACACATCTGAAATAGTAAAAAGGGGAGCAGAACTTTGATTTAATCTTGCTTTTCATTTTCTTTCTCTTCTTTCATAGGATTTTATTTTATTCTTCTGTGTATGGGTAATTTGCCTGCATTATGTCTGCATGCCGTGTGTGCAGTCCTCAGACACCAGAAGAGGGCGCTGCACTCCCCAGAAATGGAGTTAAAGGTAGTGAGGCCTTACCATGTGAGCACTGTTGTCTTTTCCAAGACAGTCTCACACAATCCTGGTTGGTCTCAAAACTGTCTAGGTAGCAGAGGATGACCTTGACCTCCTAATCCTCCTGCGCCCCCCCCCACCCCACCCCACCCCCGAACTACACTGATGTCAGTCACTACACATAATTAGAGCTTTCTAGCTTTGCTATAAACTTCATATTGCCCCTTATTTTGAACTGTGTACTTATTTTTCCCCCTAGGTAAGCATTAAAATTTTAAAAGCGTAGTAATAGAAACCATCTCACCAATAGTCATAGCTCTCATCCCAGTTGTCAAAATGTACCAGGAAACGATTGTCCACCATATCCGTTACCGTAGCAACACAGATGACGGAAGGGCTCTTTTTGTCTGCAGCCTCGAGCTTCATTCCAACTCGAAAGCCTGATGGGACTGCGGTCTATGGAAACACACAGATTTCATTATCGACGAGCAGGCACTTCGACAGTAAAGACCCACATACTCCATGCCTCCCGCTTCAAGGACGGCAGCTCCAGCCACCTAATTTAAAAAAGCTAAGGCAGCCTCGCAGCGGGGTTGCTTTCTAAGGGCAACAATAAAAAACAAAGCTCTACAGCTACATTCAATTAACTGAGCCTCAGAACTAAACACCCCCAGCCTTGCAGAGTTTAAAATAATTAATTTCAGCGTGTGTTTTAATACTTTAGTTAGGAGATGTATACTTGGCAGGAAAGTGTGATCCGCCACATGGCTGATTGTTTGGCCTTCCTTTCCTTGATTACAGATCGGACAATGAAAATTATTTCACAGAGGAGATGCACTTAATTGAGTTAAAAAAATGTGGAGTCATTACTAATTCACTTCTAGCTCTGCAAAAATCTCTCAAGTATTCTACAGAAAGTAGGTCACCTTCCTATATGAAAAGCTTCAGGCTATTATGAGTTTGGCTTGCTACTACAGGCAGTTTTGTTCACAGCAGCTGCAGGGGCTGTGAACACACTGTCATTAGGAATATTAATTATTTTAAGGAAATCCACATATTATCAGCCGTCAAAGTTCACTGAGCTAGTGCTTGAGGGACGGCAATATGTAAGTAACCCTCACAATCTTTTGTGGAAAAATTGTGTAGTTTCAGAGTACGATACTGGACTATTCCTTTCCTCAGCCACAAAACAATGTATGTCATTTCTACACTCCAATGAAAATCCTTTACTTCAGACAGAAGCATATGGGCATCACTGTAATGCATTAAGCAAATAAATGTCACGAAGTAACACTATATAGATATAGTTGCAAGACTGTAAGCAAATATAGCTGAAAATGCTGTTAAGTCCCGAGTGAATTAAATAGCCACGTGCAAATAATATACAGAGCACCTAGCACACATGTGAACCCTGAAATTATATATTTATAACATTTATCATATAATGTTTATGATGGCTGGGCGGGGGTGGTGCATGCTTTTGATCTCATCACTTGGGAGGCAGAGGCAGGCGGATTTCTGAGTTCGAGGCCAGCCTGGTCTACAGAGTGAGTTCCAGGACAGCCAGGGCTACACAGAGAAACCCTGTCTCGAAAAACCAAAACCAAACCAAACCAAAACAAAACAAAAAATAATGTTTATGATGTTTATTTTATAACATCATATGTTTTATAGTCAGTTGATCTGACTATACTGAGGTGGAGAATGTAGAAATAGAAAGATTAATTAACTCTCCAGTGCCAAAACACAGCCTAAGATGTGTTTATACTAACCACGGTTATACTAACCACGTCTAGAATGTGGTGATGGTTCAGGGGGCAGTTAATCACAATGTGACGCAAGTCATTTTT
The DNA here is from genome assembly GCF_947179515.1 of Apodemus sylvaticus. Classification (NCBI taxonomy): domain Eukaryota; kingdom Metazoa; phylum Chordata; class Mammalia; order Rodentia; family Muridae; genus Apodemus; species Apodemus sylvaticus. The sequence continues at coordinate 7,807,404 of NC_067494.1, read as the reverse complement.
ACAGGCCCAGCCACTGGGTAGAGACAGCAGGCTGCTGAGTTTCCACACAACTGACCTTCCTCCAGGGATATGTCTTGTCAGAGAATCCGTACTGGGGAGGAAGGGGGCAGCATTTACATTCCAGCAACTAAGCTGTCTGCCCAATTAAGAGATAATAAAGTAGGCTGACCATACTCTCTCTCTCTCTTTCTCTCTCTCTCTGCTCATAATCTTTAATTTGGCCTACTTTATGTTCAATTTCATCAGAGCATATTTCTTCTATTGGATTTGTAACCTCAAACCAGCTGTCTGACATCACTGCCCAGATGGACTGTTTTTCCCTGATGCCGATACTTGATCATCTGGAGGGAACCCTGATAGTGATGCTGCTGCCTCTCTGTCCTCTTCACTTCCTGATACCTAAAAGATGAATCCAGGGACGGAGAATGCTCAGAATCTTAGCAGAAAGCCAGGCTGCAGAGACAGCCTGCTCTACAGTCTGCTGAGGGCCCTGGAGTTGCAGGGATAAGGGGGGATAGAAAACACCTTGATTCCAGGGCTCAGAGTCAAGGGGTTCATTTGTCTGCAGTGAAAGGTCGCATGTGCCCTCACATCTAGTCCTTGTGAGGTATAACGATGACACTTCATCTGCCCCTGCTCTAATAAGATCATATCTTGGGGAGGGAAGGGTGAAATGCATCAGGACCCCTCAGATATGCCACGGAAGAACATGGAGGAATGAAAGCACAAAGACAGACAAGAAACAGAAAATGCACCCACACCTCTTTGCTTTTCCTACAAACACTATGGCCGCCAAAGTTATAAGCTGCAATAAAGGCATAGCGGAGTCCCTAGTGACCTCCCACCAGCAGACTCAAACAGGGCTACATCCATCACACCGCGTGCCTCCCGACTGAACAGCACTCCTAATTAAATGAAGGTAACAATATAATGTTCCAGCCGATTTAATTTTTATGCATCTTAATTGTAAGCCACACCTGGATTTCATATTATGTTGTCTTCTACCATTCAGTAAGACAACCATAATATGGCTATGAAATAGATATTTATTCATGAAGAATTTAAGCTAATTTTAAAGTTTAATTAAGACATGAGAACTCCACTTACGAAGGCAATAAAATTTATTATAGTTCCTTGTTATTGCTTGTGATTTATCCTCCAAGACACTTAAAAAAATCTCTTATTCTGAAAGGAAAAGTACTTTTGATCCACTTACTATGTTCTGATTTTCAAATAATGACTTGGGAGCAGCCTGGGCTTTGCACGTCTTAAGGTAGGACTGCCAATTAAATTCTTCTTCTTTATACCCTAGAGTAAAAACACATGTGGACAGACTTAGGAAAATTACAAAGAACCACCAGCTAATTCCCAGTCCTACTGCAATCAAATGATGATTTTTTTTCAATAAATAAAATTTAACCCAGATTTTATAACTATATTACTTTTAATATAGTTATAGTTATAAAAGGTGGTGTTTGTCTTCTAAGTTTGTTATTATTTTCTCAACGCTAAGAGGATACGGTGATGGATGTACAGAAAAGGAACAAGGAAGAAAATGTATTTGAACCTGACTTTGTGGTGTCAAGCTTCTTCTAGCAATGTAGTTAGAGTTCCTCAGAAGTAGGACCAGTAAAGCAGAGTAAAAACCTTCCCCAGTTCCCCTCACCTAGTCTAATTACAGTAATTGTCAAGGCCTTGTCTAACCTTTTCATTTTCTTACAAGCAGTGAACTTCTAAAAGGGCTTTTATAGCTCTCAAAATCCCACATTATCTTTAACTTTTAGTTAGAATAAAGGGTTGGTAAATCTCTAACATCTTTGGGGCTGGAGCGCAGCTCAGTGGAAGAGCCCTCGACTGGCTACAGGAGGGCCCTGGGTTCTATCCCCAATACTGCAGTAAGTAAAAAAAAAAAAAAAGGAAATATTATTAAATACATAGGGGATGGACTGAAAATGATAATATCTGATTTTCTAGAGATTTTAAAAATAACTATAAAACAGGTTTAAAAAAATCTGGCAGATTATAATATAAAGAACTTGACTGGGTACGGAGTCTGTGCCTGTTAGCACTCGGGAGACAGGGAAAATGAAGAAGAGCTCATTTGGAGAAAAAATGAGGCTGCATGCCTCAAAAATAAAAATAAAAAGCAAAGAAGTCCGCATGGCTGGGCTCATAAATCAGAATAAAGCATTTGCTTCCCACAAATGAGTCCCTTAATCTTGATCCCTATCACCAAAAGCTAGTTATTAGCCCAACATCTATGCATGGTAATTTTTAGTACTATATTTTCAAGGTATGGTTTCGCAGTATTCTTTCTCTTTCTCTCCCTACCTGGCCCTTTCCCACTGAAATCATGTCTACCCATTTTAATCCATCTTGGCCTTGAACCTATAGTAAAGCCCAAACTAACTTCTAGCCAACAATCCTCTCACCATAACTTTGCTAGCACTAGGATTACAGGTGTATGCCATCTTATCTGGATTCTCAATACTTTTTTATATAGTAAAGCAGCAGTAAAACTAATGTCTGAAATGGTTTTTTTTTTCTAAGACTACATATATATGTATATACATATATATTGATATGTATTCACACATATATACAGAGAAAACAGATCTGTATGTAAAAGTTGTTTATAGTCAAGAATTATTATTATTCAGGTATTATTTCATATGCAAATAAGCACATGAAAAGAATTCAGTATCTTAAATTAGATTTTACTTTATTTCTTTGACTCTAAGAAGCATGTTTTACATCATGAACAATTAGCTTGAATTGATTACCGTAAAGAAGAATAATTCCTAAGCTTCCAAGTGAGCATCTAAGAAAGCGAGATTGTACTGAACTTAAAGCCGGAGAGAAAAGGCAGCAGCACCTTTGGGAGGGCGGAGCTTATGTCCCGTCTTCTCACACCAGCCTACTGGGTGGATGTCCAGAGCATCTGCGTTCACCCAGAAGTCATAGCAATCAGAATACCCATCAAAGTGAAGCTTTATCCTATATCCGCAAACCTGAAACAGGTAACCAGGTAGAGTAAGTTAAAATAAGTGTGCGTTATGCACACACACACACATACATGGAGATACATACACATATACATACACACATAGAGACACACACAAATATACATATAGACATACACCAACAAATACATACAGACACACATACATACACATATAGATATACAGACACACAGACACATACAGACACATAGACATACTGATACATACACAGATACACACACAAACACATACAGACACACAGAGACACACATAGATACACATAGACATATGCAGATACACATACATATACACACAAAGACAGACATGAACACAGACATAGACATGCAGATATACATACACACATACACACACACCACAATAAATTAGCTTGGGTATCACATGTGACATGTACTTAGGAAGGTTAAGGAGACAAAGGCCTTGGCAGTGAGGTGCTTGTCACACAAACGTGAGGACCCAGAAGACGCTGGAGGCTTCGGGCAGAGCTAGCTCTATGATCTCCCAATAATGAGTCGTGGTAGTTACTGTTATGGAAAGGGCTCTAAGGCATTCTAGTAAAATTCAAGTGGCAGACCAAATTACACAAGGTGAACCATTCTGTGGGAAGACTATGTGTGTATTTACATGTGTGTGTATCTCCTTCTAAAAATGTATGGACACTTATACACATACTTACATGGGTATACATGGATATATATAAACATATACATTTATAATTAGAGAATACACAGATACACACACAAACACATACAGACACACATAGACATTAAAGAATATGACAAAATATTGACAACTACTTTGTCTGGGAAGTAGGAACCAAAAAACAGGAGCAAAGAAAGGAAATAATGTCCCGCGTGTGTTACATTTTAATAAAAATGCATCAATATATATAGTATATATGAATTTACAGTTAAGTCCACTTATCCCAGAATCTGGAGTCCTAGGCAACACTGGGCTCCCTGAGGAATGCATTGTCTTAGGCGGGATGAGGGCCAACCCCACCTCCACCCTTTCCTGCCCAGGGGGGTCAGAGGTCTCTTGTCTCCCCTGCCTAGCGGGTAGCAGTCCCCTCGCCCCTCACAGAAGTTAAGCCCCTTTAGAGCCTCTAGTCCCTTGTGGTCGGGCCTGAGCCTGTCCTGGCCAACTCTCTTGTCCTCTACAATGATGTGCTTTGGTAAACAACCTTCCTTATTCTCAGCTTCCCTGCCTGAAGACTCCTCTGAAGCTCCCCCTCTCCCTGTCCACAGCTGACTCCTATACTCTGCTTCTCCAAGGCTTGACCCACTGGTGTGCACTATCTCTTACCCTGGTCACCCTCAGACATTTCTATCCTGTCCCCTCTGACCAAGACCCTGAGCCCCACCCAATACCTCCTCTCTGGTCTGAGGCCTTAAATATCTTTTATTTTTTATTTTCTTTGTGTGTGTGTGTGTGTGTGTGTGTGTGTGTGTGTGTGTGTGTGTGTTTGTCTTTGCGGTATGTATGTCTGTGTGTGTGTGCTATGTGCTCCCACCAACCGGGGTCCACAAGTCACTGCCGTTCAACTCCTGCATTAAAGGTCTAACCCTAGGAAGTAAGTCTCAGCCTTTCCAATTTGCTAATCCACCTTTCCTAAGCTTCCAAGTATGTACCCACACCTAACCTTGTAAATGCTTCTGGAACAAATGAATAAATAAAGTTGATTTCCAACGTACATAAATTCTGTACCTATGAATTCACTTGCTTGCTAAAACTTATTTCTAACCCCAAAACACATGTGAATAAGTGGTAAGAAGGCAGGACCTAGCAGGGACCCTGCCATGGCGGATTCCCTCCTGTGAATGGGCCCTCTGTGTGCTGTCTGTTTAGTTTTCTACACCTTCTTCCTTTCGGTTGGTGATTTCACTCATTAGCCTCTAGCTTCCCAGAATGCTATGCAGTAGAAAACAGAATAGTGTTATGGGAGGGAGCTCCATTCATGTGAGCACTGCAGTGTTTACTGATGAATGAGTTCAGTTTTTACAAACCAATAATATAATAAGCAAGGAGTCATCAAACAAAAACAAGTGTGTGTGCTGACCAAAGTACCTGAGGCTCACAGGAACCTAAACCTGCATTTCCTCAAGGTGTAATTGTTTCCCATAAACTAATCTGAGGGATATAAGGATCTTGAATGAAAACGGTCACAAGAATCAGCTCCTGGTAGGTAATCCTAGCACTCAGGAAACTGAGGCAGAAGGATATGCGAAGTGGCTAGATTCTACACATTACAACTGCTGAAAAAAGAAAAGAAATTGAACTCTGGTGGAATGCTGGCTCTCTCTACTACAAAAGAATGTCCCTAAAGAGTCTAGCTCCCTTCCTCCTCATCACTCTTGCCAGTCCTTTCTGCCTCGCAACCCCCCACAGCTACCAATCTCCATTCCTTTGATAATTGCTCAATATGGGGTCTCAACACGGCCAGCTGTGTTCAGGAGGACTCTTTACCCCTTCTTCTGCTCCAAGGGAGGGACTTTATTCCTTGGAGTAAAGTCACAAACCCTCAGGTATCAGGTAAAGTCACAAACCCATCAGTTCTTTTGGCCTCTAGGGGCAGGGGAGCAGATTAAAATAAAGGCACAACTGCTATTTAGTCTTAGGTAAACAAATTCTCATACATTGTTGGTGAGATTTCAGAACTGACAAACTCAAAGAAATCTAGTCAAAGCTATCATGGCCTCATTGGGAAGAGGAGCAGGAGGAAGCCAGGGCAGTACTGACTTGCCCTGTGGCATGACGTCATAAACAACGTCCACAACATTTCTCTCTGAAGCTCTAGGTTGATTCTTACAGCTCTTCCTGAGTAGAAACAAGCAGAGACTAGACAAGAAAGGCTGTTCATTCAACAACATAGTTGCTGATATGGGGTGGGGGCAGGGTCTCACTATGTAGAGTCAAGATTCATCCTCCTGCATTACAGAAATAGATGAAATTCAGTTGTTATCAACATGTCACTAACAGCCAATGCAACGTTTCCACTGTTGCCACCACCAAATACAGCCTGGCCTGGTCTGGCCTGCTGCTCTTTTTATTCTATCCCCTCAAAGGCCCCAGTGAATCTCTTGCATGAGGTCTATTGCTGGTGTGATTTTTGTGGTATTCCTCAGCCCAGATTTCTAAGATACTCTTTCACCACAAAACCTTTTCAACAAGACCCAATGGTGAAACAGTAAATGTGTATATATGTCACAGAGGCAAGAGGCAGATTATGCATAATGTAACATTTACATGTAAAGAAGAAAAATATCTATATATAATTCGATGTGCAGAAGGTATCTAGAAGCAAGCGGTAACTGTAAGGGCGCTCTCTAGACTTTGTCAAGAGCAGATGGGTCAGACATCAGTACCCTTAGACTCTGAAATTTTAACAAAGAGCAGACAGAGTTTATAATTAAAAATCTACACTAAGTAAAATAAACCTGTTAAAAAACAGGAGTTGGGACTGGGTATGTAGCTTGGTAAAATAGACTGCCTCTGCCTCCTTAGCGCTGGGTGAAGCTCAGAGGTTCCTCTTCAGTACCACAAGGAGTAAACACAGGAGTTAAATCCCCTACCCCACCCCCACCCCCAGCTCCTTCTTTTACACACAAATCTCTTAAACGTGTGAGTCTTCAAACTCAATCCTGTCTGCAGATCCTTCCCTTAAACACCCAGGCCTAGGGCACCATGGCCTTACCTCCAAAAGCACCAGACACTGCAGCTATTTCCTCTCAAGATCATGTCTGCAACACAGCCAGTCAGCACTGGGCAAACACCTTGCTCTACAATAACTAAAGCTACCTACACCTTATTCCTTGGGGGAGGGGGGGGAAGGCTTTAAAAGATCCATAACCTTAGTCCAAAGGAAGGAGTACTATCACAGGAAGAAAAAGAAATTAAAAAAGTGTCCTCGGTAATATAATTCAAGCTGTGTGTGTGTGTGTGTGTGTGTATTTGTATGTGTGTATTGTCTTGGCTTCCTTCTTGAAACCCTCACAGAGACATTCCAGCCGGGCGGTGGTGGCGCACGCTTTTAATCCCAGCACTTAGGAGGCAGAGGCAGATTTCTGAGTTTGAGGCCAGCCTGGTCTACAGAGTGAGTTCCAGGACAGCCAGGGATACACAGAGAAACCCTGTCTCAAAATTAATTAATTAATTAATTAATTAAAAAAAAGAGACATTCCAAAATACTAATTAAGTATGTATAGCTATATATAAGTATGTGTATATATGTGTATAGACATATATGTAATTATATGTATATATAAATATATAATATTGCATAACATTATTTACATATAAAATTATATATACATATATATGAATATATACATACATATACACACACACATTTTATATGTATATGTATATATGTAAGCAACATAAATACATTGGTTGCTTAGCACTGTGTAAAGGCTCTGGGCTCCCTCTTCAGAACCATAAAGAAGTAAATAGAGGAATAAATTTCCACCCCAAAGTCCTTTCTTTCACAGATAAATTTCACATATTTGTCAAGGAACATACAGTATGGCAAAGTCTATAGTATCTCAAAGGCATCCCGTCAAACGCCACAGTTACCTGGCAACAGCCAGGTGGGCCTGGCCACTACAACAGGGGCTGCTTGTCTCCCCTCTCTCTCTTGCTTCTCTCTTGCTCTTGCTTTCTTGTCCTCTAGATCTCTTGCTCTATCTTACCCTCTTGGACTCTTCCTTTTCCTCCTCCCTTCTCCATTTCTGTCCCCCTCTCTCCACATGTTCATGGCCAGCCTCTACTTCTCTATTCCCTCCCTCTCTCTGCCTTTCTCTGCCTCTGCTAACCTCTTAACTCCTCCCCATGCCCTGAATAAACTCTATTCTACACTATACTGCTGTATGGCTGGTCCCTCAGGGGGAAGGGATGGCTAGGCACAGGCCCGCTGAGCGCCCTCTTCCCTCATACCTGACCACACCCTTTTTCTAGGCACATCAGTCATCAGCATCTTTTTTCCCCAAACAAATAGAAGGCAGAGCTCACCTCAGCCACAGTGAGGACACAGTACATGGCCTGGTGCTCAGGGTCCACGCCTTCTAGCTTCATGCCGACTTTGAATCCATTTTTGTTGTATGGGAAGGACTGGTGCTGAAATGCAAAGCATTTTTACCTCACCCACAGGATCAGCTCAAACGTGAACAATTCCCATCCTCGGGGCAGGCGCGTGACCCCGTAGCAAGCTTCCCTAGCATGAGCAGGGTCCTGTGTTCCTTCCCTACCATCTCAAAGATGAGTCATAAATTAATAAACTAAAAATTCCCAAAGGAGAAGGACTAATGAACAGTTAAGGCAAAAGTCATAAAAAGCAATACTCTCTTCTTTTACATGTTTGAAAAGACAGTCAACTTTGCCACCAGAACCACACAGGTTATATTCCTGGTAGACTGGGAGGACCTAAGAGCTTGATGGCTCCTTCCCCTAAGAAAGCAGACTGGGGCAGGGGCACTACTCAGTCTATCTACAAACATCTGACCCTTCTCTCAGCAATTCTAACTCTAGGGAGTCTCCTAATGGACATATTTCTACATATGCAAAATATCAGGTGTACAACATCATTTACTAAAGCAACAAAGCTTCAAAACAACTGTGTGTAAACCAATAGAAAGAGAGTTAATTTTTATGGAATAAATGTTAAGTTTAAAATACTATGACTTAGCATATAAAAAAACCAAGATGAAAGGATCAATGACCTGAAATGAAATATTCTTCAAACCGTAAAATTAAAATGACAGTCAAACAAAGTATGGGTCAGCCACTGCCACTGGGTATGAGACAGGCAGAAAGGTACACAGTGTTCCAGGAAGGAAACACAAGAACTAGCTGGCCCCTTCAGTAGAGACAGATCTGGTGTTTAGGGAAACAAGGTTACAAGGGTCACACTTTATTGCTTTTTAATACTGACACTTTGAATCATACGATGATGTGTTACTCTTCAAGTAATTTGTGGAAATGTGAAAAGGTGGGATGGAGAGGCAGCTCAGTCTGTAAGAGCTTCTCTTAGAGGGGATCAATTTCCGTTCCCAGTACCAGAGGCTCTTCTGTTCTCCTCTGGCTTCTGCAGGAAACCGCTCATGCGCACATACACTAACTTATTACTAAAAATAAACTGCTTTTAAAACCGTAAGGTAGAGACGGGTGGATCTCTGAGCTGGAGGCCAGCCTGGTCCACAGAGCGAGTTCCAGGACAGCCAGGGCGACATAGACAAACTCTGTCCCAGGGGTGGGGGAATGGGGTGGAGTGAAAGTCTACTGTGTAAAGAGCCAAAGGTACAGAAAAGAATTGTCTAGAACGAGCTGTAATTACTATTACATTTGAATTAAAATTCGCAGTGCGGATGCAGTCCCTCTAATGTTCACTACGCTTTTGTTTTTTTCATTCATAACTAGAAAGATACTCAAAGAAGTGACTTACATGGCAGGGCAGAAAGTACAAGCCGTGTGCCAAATCTTAGCCACCAGAGCTTTGTAAATAAGATTCTACTGGAGGACAGCCATTCTTGATAATTTACCTGCTATCTATGCCTACCTTCATGCACATTATAGAAAAAGTTCTATTGTGGCAACGCACGCCAGGTGCCCTTTAAAAGAAAATTCTATCTTAATCTAGGAGCAAGAGAGCCTATGCAGAGGTGTACCTACTATCTACACTTTAAACTGATTTTAAATGATAGGATATTCTCATAAGGAACACAAACATCTGAATAGGATGTATAATTCAGTAACTCATTCTTGATCCCGCACAGTAACAGTATTCCTATAATGCAGAATGAGAGAAGCCCAGTAAATGCTGAGGGGAGATTATGAGTATGAAATTGTGTGTATGTGTGAGTATACATGGTGCTGTACACACTAATAATAATAAAACAGTTAATGACAGCTGCCTTGTGAGGGATCTTCCACATGCATACTCAAAAAGAAAAAAAAAAATACCCAAGTCACACTTCCCACGCAAATAATGGAAGTGACGATATGGATGTAGACAAGCATCCGATCCTCTGCCTTTACACCCAGCACTTGTGGAAGGTCTCTTACCTCTTTGAAAAGCTTCGTAGGCACTGCCACAGCCTTCTCCTCCTCCAGGTACGATGCCCAGCACCAAGTTTTCTTGCCTTTAGGAGGCAAGCCTGAAAGACAAGAAACCAAATGTAGGCTTTCCAAAGCTACGGAATCAAGGAAATGATCCAGGACATCTCCCTTCTGCAGCCACTAGGATTTCTGGCTCTTCCCTTCCCATGGCCGCCATGTCTGTCCTTTCCAGGGCCTTCTTCCAGAGGAACAATAACTGGGAAGTCAATGACGCACAAGGGAACAGACTTGGCATACACAAAAAGTCCAGCAGGATGCCCAGAGAAGCTAAGAAAGTAAAATCTTACAGAAACAACATGGCCTTGTTTGTTTGTTCCCACGCCATGGACGGCTGGGAATCGGATAATGCACTGAGTGATGATCGAATATCTGATAATCTTGGAAATGAGATAAACATTGGTGTAGTGGCAGAAAAATTGTAGTACAAAAAAAATGTGTATGTGATAAAAATCAGAAGGCTCTGGATTAAATGTGACGGTGCTGGAACAGGGAGGGATGTGACAGGCTCACTAGTAGCAGCACTGTGAGTCCACAGGGAGGGATGTGTAAAGGCCTTTTGGAGCACATAACAGAAGAGAAGTTGAACGTTTACAAAAGATAAATACTGACTGAAAGTACAAGGTACACAGGAGCCACAGCTTCAGAATCTCATCCTGAGAGGGCTTTAGGAGGAAAGAAGAGAGACACTGAGGGAAGAGGAAACTCCACAGGAGACTAGGGGATTTAATTTACTTCCCTTAGTGACATAAACAACCAACCAGACAGAAAGTTATCTTAAAGGGCATGGAGGTTCTACTGTGAGCTAGAGACAGGTAGAAATATTTCCAACTCCTTCTGGGAGATTAATGGAATAAATAGCACGGAGTGCCTCTGAGCACAGATGCATGGTTACTGGGTTCACAGCCCTGCCCAGGAAGAGTGTAGGCCTGCGGGTTAGTAGCTGGGCTGTATAGATCTCCATTGACCTCGAGCAAAGACCTGGCAGGGCAGAAGCATCAGCCTACGTGGAGTAAAGCTGAGAGGAGCTTATGTGGAAATGACTCAAGAGTCAATCCCAAAAAGGAGAAGAGTTTATTCAACCAAATAGCAAGGAAGAAGGCCTGAGAGCTGGATTTAATAAGGTCTGCCTTTAAGGAAAGGGAGAAGAGACAGGACCACTCTCAGAGGATGTACTTTGAGAGAGCACAATAGAACGTGTAATATCTCAGAGAGAGCACAAGAGAACATGTAGCATCTTGGAGAGAGCACAACAGAACGTGTAACATCATAGAGAGAGCACAAGAGAACGTGTAACATTATGGAGAGAGCACAAGAGAACGTGTAACATCTTAGAGAGGGCACAAGAGAACGTGTAGCATCTTGGAGAGGGCACAAGAGAACATGTAACATCTTGGAGAGGGCACAAGAGAACATGTAACATCTTGGAGAGGGCACAAGAGAACATGTAACATCTTGGAGAGGGCACAAGAGAACATGTAACATCTTGGAGAGGGCACAAGAGAACATGTAACATCTTGGAGAGGGCACAAGAGAACATGTAGCATCTTGGAGAGGGCACAAGAGAACGTGTAACATCTTGGAGAGGGCACAAGAGAACGTGTAACATCTTGGAGAGGGCACAAGAGAACGTGTAGCATCTTGGAGAGGGCACAAGAGAACATGTAGCATCTTGGAGAGGGCACAAGAGAACGTGTAACATCTTGGAGAGGCCACAAGAGAACGTGTAACATCTTGGAGAGGGCACAAGAGAACGTGTAACATCTTGGAGAGGGCACAAGAGAACGTGTAACATCTTGGAGAGAGCACAAGAGAACGTGTAACATCTTGGAGAGGGCACAAGAGAACATGTAACATCTTGGAGAGGGCACAAGCGAACATGTAACATCTTGGAGAGAGCACAAGAGAACATGTAACATCTTGGAAAGGGCACAAGAGAACATGCAACATCTTGGAGAGAGCACAAGAGAACATGTAACATCTTGGAGAGGGCACAAGAGAACATGTAACATCTTGGAGAGAGCACAAGAGAACATGTAACATCTTGGAGAAGGCACAAGAGAACATGTAACATCTTGGAGAGGGCACAAGAGAACATGTAACATCTTGGGAAATGAGCAAGGACACAGGCTCTGGCAAAGCGGCAGAAGCAGGAACTACCATCCTGATGGATATACTGGTAAATAAAAGAAGGCATTCCACACATACATGGTAACACATGAAAATTAGCTAGCTTTTCTAAACTGCTACCTCAAACCTTCATTTTTTTAATGGAGAAAACCACATCAAAGAGAAACTCTGTGGATTCTCTGTGACTGTGGAGTACGATAAAAGACCAAACTGCGCATTTTCAGGGCCACCGAGTTAGCACTCATCAGCAGCTCACCCTGCTTTAAGACAGCTGAATCCCCACGTCTTTTCCTCCTGGCTCTCTGAGAACCCCTCAGGATCCTTCCATCTTGTTTGTTCTCCTAGAACAAGAAAGAAAAGTTTGGAATTTATAGGTTCACGAGGTTGGTCTCCAGGAAAACTTTGAGGTCTGTCAACAAGCCTTTTGCTGTGGATCTATCTTTGTATGGGTTTCACCTCTAAAAGCAACACTATGGTCTCCTTGAGAGCACGTTGGTTTTGAATGGGAGTCATTAGAAGAGAGCATTTCCAGTTGCTTTTTGGAAGAGCTCCTTCTTCCTTAAACACATCCTGGTCTTAGCTCCGTGCTGTGCCTGCTCTCCTCAGACATACTGGTCCTTGTTGCAGCCTCACCGCTGATGTCTACACCCATTCAACCTCTGTTTCCGCTCTAGCCTGGAGGTCTTACGGTTATTTCAGTGTGTGAGGAGGGGTAGGAACAACCTGAGTGGCGCTGAGCTCAGAGGAAGGCCCTGTGTATCATCCCCCAAGCTCTTCCCACCTTCCTGTGAGTCAGGATCGCGTAGTGGCTGGCACTTCAGGTCAGTGAGCTCCAGGAATCCTCCTGCCTCCACAGCCACTAGGATTAGAAGCAGGAGCTACAGTAACTACCTTTTTATACAGGTCCTGGAGATCTAAACTCGGGTCCTTATATTCACAGGGCAAGTGCTTTACTGACAGCCGTCCCCCCCATCCCTCAAGGTCATCTCTGCCCTAAATAACCCCACCCTCCATCTCTAGCTGCCCTTTCCTGACTTCATGTTTCTATCTAACAATTTTGGCTGCCTAACAATTTTGAGGCGTGCAGGTACCAAGCGAAACAAACTCTGCGTGCCCCAAAAGGTCTCTGATGAGCCTTTTCTCCATCCACGCTCGCATTCACATTCCGGGTATTTGTTCCATCCTGAAATCTACAGTTCATAGAATCCCTGATTCTTCCCTTCTATATATCCTCAGAACCCTACCTAACTCTAACAAAAATCACCTAACCTAAAACCTAACCTCACAAGACCCACTACCATGTGAGGGCTGTCACACTGCAAGAATGTCTAACTACTTTTCCTGACTCTTACCCTTGCTTACCTGGGTAAGTCAAAGCAAACTGCTCCTGCCAAAACACATCAAGCACTAACCTCAGCTTCCTCGCCGGCTCTGCCTAATCCTCTGCGCACCTCCATGATGTTGGCGTATGCTACACAATGTGCTACAGCTGTGCTCACTTTGGGTAGTTTCCCTTAGAGGTTGTATGCTAAATGCACATAGCCAATCCTAATGCTCTACGTTAAATGCCAACATAGCACTAAGGAGAAACTGACGTCGCTTCTTTTGCTTATCATGTCTCCATGCCTCCTTAGCCAGGGCACAATGGCTTCAGGAAGAAGAACCTTATTCCTGCCACGTGTCTTACTCCTCCGTATTGCCCATCCATTGAATAGTGATATGGAATCTTCGGACAGAAATGCTCTTTGAACTGGCATTCAGCTAACTCCAGCAACCGGCTCTAGAGAACAGCCCTGGGGGCCAGTGGCAGCCCAAGGTGGCGGTCCATGCCTCTGAATGGGCACACAAGGGCTACTAACCATTTCATCATCTCTCTCTTCTCCATCCTCCTTGGAGTCAGCCTTCAGAGACAATTTTGGTTTTTTCTTCCGACTACACTTAGGATCCTCCTCGTCATTGTCTTCGCCTCCATCCCGATCTTCCTTCTGATCTCTGTTATGTTTATAACCCCAAAAACAGTGACAGGAAACAATACCTATGAGACATCTACATGTGGACTACTGATGCAAAAATTATTTTAAAAAATGCTTTCCAGAGGAAACATTTAATTACCAAGAGTGGTCCACGGGTATTAGCCTATCACACATAGAGAACATTAAATCATGGTTCATAGATCTGTCTGCATGCACAGAAACTGGAAATTATTTATATATCAATTGCAAAAGGGAACTAGTAATATCTATGGCATGGATCCTAATGAGTTTATAATTACTTGTCTGCCACGATAATAAAAGAATCAATTATTTACAGATATATGTTTCCAGGGCAACTAGAAATCAAAGTCCTAGCAATTTTAAGATTGGTAAGTCTAGGAGAAAAGACCAATGGTAAATTTGTAAAGAATCAGTTTGTCAATACAAAACAATCAGCAATTTCTATATTGTTTAGAATATGTGTGAATCTCCACTGAAACATAGAAGGGACTAGAGAGATGACTCCACGGCTAAGAACAATGCCAGAACCCTTCCAGAGGACCAGGGTTCAATTCCCAGCACCACATGGTAGCTCATAACTGTCTATAACTACATACAGTTCCAGGGGAATTAAAGACCCCTTTTGGCTTCTGAGGCATGTATGTGGTACATAGATATATATGTAGGCAAAACATCCATATAAATACATTTTTAAAAATTAAACTACACTTAAAAATAAATATCAAGTCATTTATTTTGTCCTATATTATTATATGCAAGAAACATAACTGGGCAGTGGTGGTGCACGCCTTTAATCCCAGCACGTGGGAGGCAGAGGCAGGTGAATTTCTGAGTTCGAGGCCAGCCTGGTCTACAGAGTGAGTTCCAGGACAGACAGACAGGGCTATACAAATCCTGTCCTAAAAAAAAACAAAAAACAAAAAAACAAAAACAAAAAACAAATCCAAAAAAAAAAAAAAAAGAAAGAAAGAAAAGAAAGAAACAGATCATTTTGTTGGATAGTCCTCGATGGGTTGGTGGCATAGCACTTACTGTGTGTCCACTGAAGCCATCCTATGAGGACTTCCTACATTATCTCTAATGGACAGTTCTAAGGAGTTGACTGCCCATCTTATCCGTGGTACCTTCGCTCTCTGTATGGTGTTTCAATGGAGTTACCTCAGGACTCCGAAAACATAAACAAGTGTGTTATGAATATCAGTACCATCTAACTATGTGCATAGGTCAGAAATACCTAAACGCTCTTCACTGGAAACAATTAAATTAATGGCAACAGTGGCCAACCACAGAGACAGAACATCACTACTGTGATGGACCAGGTATGAGAGAAGGCACTACACCCAATGCAGGGGTCAAGGCGCCTCTGTTACTTGAGGAAAAGTCAAAAAGGCAGGCTTGAGGGGGAACAGATGTCCTATGGCACACAGTCTCCTGAGATCCCATGATCTTTACATCTCCGATCCACTTTAGAGATGGAAGAGAAAGGAACCTACTTGTCTTTGGCATGTCGAGCACAACTCTGGCTGCAATACTTCCCTCCAGAAAGGCATTCATCTCCGTTGCCATACTGACAACAGTTCTCACAAAACTGAAGCCCGTCCGCCTTCGTCGACTGCTCCTTCAGCCTGAAGGATGCTCCGGTCTTCTCTGAAAAGACTAGAACACAAAATGAAGAAAAAAAAAAAATGAAAATCATGCCAGAAGGCACCCCATGCCTATTTAAACTTTCTCTTCTACTAATTTTGTTAGCAACGTGATAAAGAATAACGTTTGTTGAATGAATCGGTGTTTGAACTGTACAGTTGGGGGAGGGGCTAAGCTTGGCAGAAATCCTTTGAATCCTTTGAATGTACTGTAAAAGGCTTTCACGTTTAATCCCATCCTGTGGAAAAGCAGAGGCAGGCAGATTTCTATAAGTGCAAGACTTGCTTGCCTACATAGTAAGACCTATCTCAACAGCAACAAATCTCCAAAGAGGATAAAATGAGAACTTGGCATTCACTACAGAGTTCAAAATAGAATAAAAAGAATTGGAATTAGTTACTAGATTTACGATAATACTATTGGTCTAAATGTTCCAATCTTGGATAAAGCTAAAAAGGTCGCATGTGTTGTTTCATCTTTACAACATTTTGATGAGTGATTTTTTTTTTAACCTAGTTGACTAAATTAACACATACAGTTTTAATGTAATTAATCTCCTGGATCTAATTATCCAAATCGTTTTTAGGACCTCACATTTCCCTTCTGCCCGAATCATTCAGCAAACATTTATTAGTCACCAATTTATACTGGACACTGATTATGTCAGTACGGACCTTGCCAAAGACAGCTCACAGGCTAGAAGAGAAGTCACACAAGAAACCCAGTGCTTATAATCACGGGGATGCATGCAGTCACAGAAGTGCAAGCAAGTTCTAGAACTGCAGAGGAAGAAGTGGTTCACTCAGCCAGGGGTAAGGTCGGGAAAGAGTTTCTGACATAGCACCTCAACAGGGATTTTAAGGCCAAAGAAAAATAGACAAAGTAAGAAACGGCATCTAAATCAGAAAAGAAACAAACAACCCAAAGCCAGCATGGATGAAGGCAGGGAGGGAAGCAGACACCACAGGATGACTTGAGACAGTGACATGTAGGTCCAGACTGCTTGGGCCTTGAGCACAAGACACAGAGAAAGCGGCAGAGTTGGAAGACAAAGCGAGCAGGTGGGAGCAAGCCTCTAGGTCTTTGAAGACTTTGCTAGGTTGGTAAAGACAAGGAGAAATAAACAAGCAGCAGGTGAGCAGTCCACACGAAACAAAGTAGCAGGTGAGCAGTCAACACGAAACAAAGTAGCAGGTGAACAGTCTACACAAGTTCCGCTGACTTCAGGGTACAGCATAAATCGGGGAGGGGTGAGTTAGAAGCCATGACTATTTAAGAGCCTTCTGGGATAGTGTCAGTGAGAGTTAGAGGCCTAAAGTAAGGCAGTTGCAGTGGTAACAGGAAAAGCATATCTGAGACATATTTAGGGAATTAAAACCAAGAGCCGTTAGAGAACAGAGGATCAGGAGAAACAAAGGCGGATGACTCCTCGATTTCTAGATTATGCACTAGGTAGATGGCGCTGAGATACGGGTGTGTTACGGGTGTGTTACGGTTACGGAGGAAAGAGCAGGTTTAGGGAAAGGGAGAGAGAAAAAGGAAATAAATTGCATTTCAGACATGTGGAGTTTGAGGTACCTGTGGGACATCCGGGTGGAGATGTCCAGTAGGCGGGTGGGAATACGGGCCTGGAGCTCGGGGGAGAGGTCGGGGCTGGAGATAGATGGAGTCATCAGCATATACGTGCAACTTACAACCATCAGAGTAGCGAGAAATAAGGAAGTGCCAGGCTTTTTGGCTGAATCAGCTAGGAAGGCCATTAGCAACCTGGGTTTACTTGATAATTTGCAACTAACCTTGTGCTATTACAGATCTGGCATTAGAAATGAGGCAGTTCATAATTATTTTAAAATAAATAAGGCTGGCTGGCTCCTGTCTGTATCATTACAAAAAAAAAAATTACGTAGGGACATGAGACACAGAAGTAACCCAGGGTTTCCAAAGTCTGGCCTCCTATAAAAATCTGATGTCAAAGCACTCCACGAGAAGCCCTAAGCACTGAACGCGTGGCCTTACCGTCCTGAGCGGTTGGGACCATCCACGTGGTAGTGGCCGTTGCTTTCTTGACGCTTTCCATCTCGCTTTCGTCTGTGATAACTTCCAGAGCTCCGAACTCATTTACCCGAAACTGGCAGGAACGCGGAGGAGAAAAACCGGACATTTATAAGGAAACTCCTGGGGGTGTTATTTATTTCACTGCAGACACAGGGACCTGAAGCAAACTAAGCACCTGCTAGAGTGAACCGATCCTACCTTGGATGGGCTTTTTAATAACAATAAGCCCTTTTGTTTTATAGATTTGAGGCAGAGAAGGATTAGAGAGCGACAGTAGGTGTCCTTTACAGCCATGCATATAGAAAGCGGCCCAACACTTCTAACTGGCACCTCAGACACATTTTACTAAGATTTTTACTTATTGAATACTATTATTTGCTTAGTAAAGTTACAAAAGGGGAATTCTCCCCTTTTCGCCCTGGGGATTGGTTCATCTCACTAAAGCAGGCATAGTTCAAAGAGAAGGACAGAACGGCCGGTCACCTTTCTCCTTATAGTCCAAGATGAAAATGCACAAGCTACATCCTCCCCAGAAGCACACTTCCATTTTCTTTCATCATTCTCAAAAATTCTCCACCAACTTCAGCTTCAGGTTTCCCAAGCAACAGGGAGATAGTGGAGAAATAACCATAAGAATTGAACAGGTCTGCCGCAGGCCACTCCCAAGTCCCGGAGCTCCCATTCCGGATCCTATACCCTCCTCTCACCCCAGGGCAGCTGCTGCACGCAAAGCAGGTTTCTGCACCAACTGGCTTCTTATTTGCCAGTTTTCTTCACTCCATATAGTTTCCATAAAACAGAATAGCAATCAGGATTCATGGGGGTTAGCAGAATGTATATTAAGTGTGGATATATATATTCCACACTTAATTTAATATATAAAATCATTAAATACTTTCTAGATGGAATGAATTGAAATAGTTTAGGAATATGGAAATGTTTACGCCCTCTTATGTATTCTAGAAATAAATTCACTCGCAATGTGCATCGCATAAGCAGGGACCATGTCAGTTCAGAAAATAGTAAAAGTTGATTTCATGGACAAGAAGTGAAAATAACTTTTTTTTGAAAAAAAAAGAAAACTTAAAGTTCAAAAAGAAAAAAAAAAAAACCTCAACTAGCAACTCTTCAAAGCAAGGCTGACAGTACCATCTACTGGGCAAAAGTGGATAAGACAAGCCGTCACGACGCTCATTATTTAATGATATTAAAGAAAGTGATACAAAAAAATCAGTTCAGTTTTTTTTTTATTTTATTTTTAAATCGGCGCAAACGATGATTCGACATGAAGGGTAATTCTTTTATTGCTTGCAATCCGCACGAACGTATTTTTACCTGGTCAGTGCAAGAAAGTTTAGAGCAGACAGAAAGGACGGTAATGGCTGCTAAGCTGCAACCACCCTCCTGCATCATAAACACCCAAGAAAGGACGCCGGACTGGATCTCTGGTTGGAAAGTGCAGGTCTGACATTTGGAAGGGTTTGGCTTAAATACTCTTGAAGTTAAAAGGTAATAAATATCTCTACAAACACACTTAACCATCTTCTCTCCTAACATTAATGCTATAATTGACAGTCTAAATACAAAGCAGACATTCGATGTCCCTTGGGGGACACAGCCCTTGGCCAGAGAGAGCAAGGACGGACGCCAAGGACGGACGCCAAGGGCGGACGCCAAGGGCCGACGCATGAAACAGGTGTAAAATGAAGAAACTAGGTGTACACTTGCCCGTCTGGGATCCATAGGTTTCACCATGCATACCCCCAAGGCACCCTAAAACCTTGAAACTTAGACAACATATGCTCCCCCTACAATTCCTCAGCTCACGCATGGATCAAACCCTCAAAGTATGTTCACTCTATGCAAAAAGACAGACTGAGGTTTCTGGTGGCGTTCTGTTTTCGGATTTCGGATGCGCTGATGAAACTGGATGTCCAGTGACGGGGTTCCAGAACGACTGACATACATTTCCTTTTGTTTCCCCAATTAAACTCGTGGGTTCTCAAGGTTCTTTTGAAGGCTTTGGAGTAATATAAATTATCTCAAGGGCTCCACTCTTCAACCGAAAATAGCAAATTATAAACATTTGCAAAAGCAATTCATTAAGTGAGAGAAAGATGAGGTTGGCACGGCAGCTCTTTCTACATATGAATACATTCAGGTCAGTAATCAAAGAATTATGCCTCAGATATCTGCAGAGACAGGCTTTACTTTCTAGTTACCTGGCTTGCCCTGAGACACCTTTGTTGACTCTGTTCTTTATTTTTGCTTGTAGGGGCAAATGTTCTTGTCCTTCGTTTGGGTCTAGAAAACTAAAAGAAGCTATCTAGGTTCTGATTTCCATTTTATTACTTTTTATGTTGGGGGGAAAAACAGCTAAATTCCAATTACCAATATGCTTTAAGGGCAAAGATGACTGGTCACTCACCTGTTTTGAACAGTAATTCAGAAGGCAAAGCCATGCATTAGGAAGAGGGCACTGGACTGTACAACTGGCTGTTGCGGGTCTGCTCTCTGATGGGGAGCAATTATTCTTACTGGAGAAATGGTTCAGTAGTTAAGAGCACTGACTGCTCTTCCAAAGGTCCTGAGTTCAAATCCCAGCAACCACATGGTGGCTCACAACCATAAATACAGCTAGTGTACATATATATATATATAAAATAAATAGATGGATAAATGGATGGATAGAGATAGATAGATAGATAGATAGATAGATAGATAGATAGATAGATAGACAGACCTTTAAGCTGGGCAGCGGTGGCACATGCCTGCAATCCCGGCACTTGGGAGACAGAGGTAGGTGGATTTCTGAGTTCAAGGCCAGCCTGGTCTACAGAGTGAGTTCCAGGACAGCCAGGGCTACACAGAGAAACCCTGTCTCAAAACAAAACAAAACAAAACAAAGAAACAAAAGAACGGATATCACTCCCAGGAAAGGATCCACATTTTACCAAAGGACTTCTAAAGACTAGCTCCTGCTGACTCAACTGACTTCTCTCTGGAGAAGTATTTCAGAAACCATTAGAAATTCAGATAGACTGCCTGCCTGCCTGCAGATCCCATTCCCTGAACTGGGCCACCTTTTCAGGTCTCAGTAGATAGATATGCCTAGTCCTGCAGGCATTTGATGTGCCAGAGTGGGGGGTATTCAGGGCGGGGCTCCTCCTTTTCAGCAGACAAAGGAAGGAGGAATGGGAAGAGGAGCTGGGGGGTGGGATCAGAATGTAAAAGAAAGAAGAAAAGAAGGAAGGAGGAAGGAAGGAAGGAAGGAAGGAAGGAAGGAAGGAAGGAAGGAAGGCAGGCAGGCAGGCCGGCCTTGGGAAGCACCTTTCTGCAATGGCACATCTCCTATGGCTAGACCAGAGCCTTACTCTACTAAAGCCTATTTGCAGTTTCAAAGAACAAATTGTTGAAGCTTATTTAAGCAGAAATGCTGGAATAGTGAGCATGATCTTTTCTTGACCTGCTGAAGTGACTGCTTCTTAGAAGCCCTGCTCCTGCTTTCTTCCCATGCGCTTTACCAACAGCATTTTCAGCTCAAATGATAACTGGTGGTGTTTAAAGGCTTCCTGATCCCTGCAGCTGAATGAAGTTTTCACTTCTCCAAATGTGTGTACCATGATCAAATGTGTCTGTCGATCTTGGCGTGCTCTGTCTTTAGACAGCACTGTGGCAGTGTTAAGAGAAACAATTCCGAGAATCATCCCGTCTCTTCTGCCCCAGAGCTGCAGTAACTAAGTAACAACAGATAGAAGATGCTAAAGGAAAGGGTGAGATACACTGCAGGTGAAGCGCTCCCTCTGACTTCCTCTCACTTCTGCATTCAAAAAAAGATGTTTGTACTTTATTTCAAATAATTATGGTTAATTAGCCCAGGATGAAAAAGGCAGAACATGGCTGCAACAAGGACAGAGAAACAGATTTTATGAATTATGCATAATGCCAACATTTTGGTTTAATAAAAAACTAATTATTTAACTACCTAACCAAGATTTAATGTACGGAGTCCTGTGTAACATAGTCGGCGAGATGACGTATCACAAAGCTTTGGGGAACCGCACCACGTGTGTCTACTCAACTACAATAGGGAGCCCACGGCAGAGCAAAGTACAGATACTACCACAGTTCAACTTGGCGAACAAATTCATTTATTGGGGTTACTTATGGGAGCACAAAAAGTCTTAAAGACAGTTGAATCACCAAAGTTCACCCCATTTTAATGAGACCTCACAAAACTGTGTCCTGGAGCCCAGATTACAGCCTGCAGGTAACTCAACAAGTTAGAGACGGTCCCTTCCAAATAACTCAGTTGATCTAAACTACTTCCTGATTCTCTGCAGCTCAGCTAGAATGGGAATCATCTTTACAGCCTGACACTTCTCTTCTGAGAGAGACTCTCCAGTTTCAGAGTTGCTTACTCTAGCAGAGAGAAGCCTAGTGAATCTGTTCGGTTTCAGGGACTTCCTGAAGTTATTTTGAGTTGTTTACCTTCCTCCTTAAGGAGCATGGTGGACCATTTAAATTTCAGGAAAAACTGTTAGGACACACACCTCTACCTGTTAGGACACACACCACTGTTAGGATACACACCTCTAACTGTTAGGACACACACCACTGTTTGGACACACACCTCTAACTGTTAGGACACACACCTCTGTTAGGACACACACCTCTAAACTGTTAGGATACACACCTGGCCTTCACTCTTTACACAACAGATAGGCTATGAATCTCAAATTGAAAGGGTTACAAATAATATACTTCGAATGTGAAAGAGATGCAGACAGAGAGAGAGAGAGAGAGAGAGAGAGAGAGAGAGAGAGAGAGAGAGAGAGAGAGAGAGATGTGAGGGTTGTATGCACACACATGCTGGCACACACACCATTCATACAATACAGAAGCCAAGTAAATGTCTGTGTTCTGTCTGTCACCCTCCAATTATTTCGTTGAGAAAAGTCCCCTCTCTAAACCTAAAGTTAGGCTGGCGGCCATAAAGTTTCAGAAAGCCTCCTGTCTTCAACCCCCTCCCCCATCAGGCTGCTTTGTCCATGGATGCTGTGGGCTCACACTTAGTTCCTCTGAGCCTTTCCTGTACTCTTCAAATTACTAACGTAAGGTATGCAACTGTCTATGTCGCCCATAGGTAGATTGGACACATGGCAATTACCCCATAATTACATGAGTGTAAAAGTCGTATCTAACAAGCCTGATACTAAAACCCTAAATGACTTAATTGCCTGATTATCTTAATAAAAATAATAGGTTAATTTCTAAAATCCATTTTGCGTAGAAAACTTTAAAGCAATCCAGATTTCTTAGGGACGGAAACTTCCCATTTACCACCAAAGGCTAAGTAAAAGAAAGCTAAAAATTTTATTGGGTACCTGGCATATAAAACCCATGATGCAGGGAAAATACACGAGAATATTATGCATATAAGATAACAGAAAAGGACGATTTTCATGATACAGTCAGAGAATGCACAACTTTTATTTGTTTGTAGTCTTTTACCAACCCTCACCGCTGTTTTACAGCTTTCAGTTTATGGATTCTACCAAACAGCATTTTTCAGATAAAGTTTACAACACATAAGGATTTTTAAAGACTCAGGCATCAGATTTATTTTATTATTAATTGCTTCTATGTGGCGATGGGGCAGGGGCTGTGAGGGCAAGTACCCCTAGAGTCCAGAAGATCCCCTGGCACTGGCTTTGCAGGTGGTTGTGAGCTGCCCAGTCTAACTAGAGTCTCCTGCAAAAGCAGAACATGCTCTTAACTATCCCTGCCGTCCCTGATGTGAAGGAACTGGACAAAGTTCACATGCTAATACATGGCTGACATTATCGGAGCTTGAGAAATAGTTTTTCCTATTTAAATGACGTCAGCTTTCTATGCCCACCACAAGTCACGCCGGTGGCACCTGAAGAATGTCAGAACAGCCTGATTGCCATTCACTCTTGTATTTACTTACTTTACTGCGACGCTATCATGACCCAGAAGAATTAATGATTCTGTAACTTCTCATCACACAAAACCAAAACTGGAAATTTCTTCTTTTTAATGATTTTGACTGGATACAAAGTGTGTGTGCGGTACCATATGCTATTCCAGTATATACACACAATATGTGATGTTCAGATGAGGGAATTAGCATTCCTACCTCCTCAATAACATTTCTATTTCTACATGCTAAGAACCTTTTAATCTTTTTTTTTTTTAGTTATTTTAAAGTAGGTCATATATTACTTTAGACTCCAGTTGCCCTATGGTATAAAGGACTGCCAGAATTTAATAGCTCTAACTATATGTTGGTACCCTTTTAAAAATAGTTTCTCCAGATTTCACTAAGCCTCACTGTAATAGTTTTGTTTCCTTAATCTCATACACTGGCACTTTGGCTCAATTAAACCTAAGCCAACCAAACTCTCAAACATTTTTCCAAAGGCAGGCAGATGTTTAAATTGTACCCTTGAGGATCAGTGAGAGCAGGGACTGGGCTAAGATATTTGTCAAGCAGCCTTCAAAAGGATTAGATTTCAAGAAGCCTCAATTAGGGGCAAAATTTTTCTATTTGAGGCTGCACAAAACAAGTCTTCCAGAGACAGGCCAAGTGACAGCCTGTTAGATATACAGGAAGCTCAAACACTGGAGAGACTGAATACAAACACAAAGTCTAAAAGGTCACAGGCCACAGACAGGTTCAAGGTCCCAGAGATAGGATCAGAGCAAACCTAGATTAGAAATGAGAAGCAGGAGCAGGTGGAAACTTGCACAACTGTGTTGCATGGAGCAGCGGAGGTGGTCCTAATGTAGGCTCAGCAGAGCAGGAGACACACAGTGGGCTAGCACACACACAGTGAGCAGGCTAGCAGACACACAGTGGGCAGACTGGCACAGGAAGAGTGGAAGCACACAGTGGGCTAGCACATACACAGTGGGCAGACTGTACCCTGTGAGGAATGCCCTTCATACAAGATCACAAGAAGAGTATGCTGGTAAACAAATGATTACACAAAATTCATATTTATAGTATAAATAATCGAAAGGCAGTAAGTAAATAGTTGATTCAAATTTTTCATATTATTTTATCCAGCTTCTTCTATATGAAGACACTAGGACCCAGGGAAGGTGGTCATCCACTCAAAGCCACAAAGCCATTACTAAAATTTCCAAAAAGCTAGACTTTCTAGGTCTGCCACTGCCACATATATTGTGTATTATCAGAATAGAACCAAAACAGATGATCCTCTTCAAATCTCTTGATGATGTCTTCAAATTAAGAACATACTAAAAATATTCCTCATACCTCCACAACTCAAGGGGTAAAATCTGGTAATCTATCAGTATTACAAGTTATCTTACAAATTTACTACAGAATACCACATACTGTCTGAAGCCAGTATGCTCTACTTAATGCTTTGAATTTTTGTTTCACGTAGATGCTCATTGTAAAAGAAGCTGACTGC
Organism: Apodemus sylvaticus; assembly: GCF_947179515.1. NCBI lineage: Eukaryota > Metazoa > Chordata > Mammalia > Rodentia > Muridae > Apodemus > Apodemus sylvaticus. The sequence continues at coordinate 7,781,982 of NC_067494.1, read as the reverse complement.
AGATACACACAAATATAAATAACTATGTGCACTTATTTATACCTTTTTATATATATGTATATGTGTGTTGTGTTTGTGTGTTGTTTGTGCGGTTGTATGGTTGTGTGTGGTTGTGTGTGGTTGTGTGTGTGTGTGTGTGTGTGTGTGTGTGTGTGTGTAAGAAAGCCTACCTTTAAATCACTTCCTGGTAGGGTACCAACTCCATCCTTCCAGTCCATAACACTGAACACATCAAACTCTTGACCACTTGTGCTAGATGCAGATTCAGTCATGATTTATTTTGTAACCTGGAAGAGGGGAAAGAGAGCATAAACACTTCACACGCACACTGGTTGAGTTATCATTATCACTTCTGCCTCCTTCAGTTTCTTCATTTTTGTGATCCGTCCGTCTAACAACAACCGCTCCAAAGTCTCATGAATGGGGCTGAGGATGGAGACCCCTGGGAAAGCACTAGCACAGCAGGTATCAGGCCCTCCAATCCCTATGTAAGACATTTCTCTTTTACTTTGTGGTGCCAGAAACTGCAGCCAGAGCGAAGAGAAGCACTCACTCTACCACTGAGCTATACCACTGTTTTTCTAGAACGTGAGAACCTCCACCTTTTCATTCAAACAATTCAAGTTCTGTTTGGCGTACTCCAGTCACCAACAGCACCACTATTGCAGCTGGGCCAATGTGAAGCAAATGAGGTTTACCTGAATATAAGTAAGCATTGTGAACTTGGACAGTCAATCTGATAACTGAGATGCCAGGCAGCAAGTGTCTAACGGGCGGGGAGCGGGTTATGTATACGCTACCGACACACTGGATCAGAAGGTGACTCTTCCCAAAGCACAGTGGAGCAGGACACTCTGAGACATCACACAACTCAGGACAACTTTAAAACTCCATGGACTGTTTGCTTCTGAGCCGCTATTGACCTCAAGTAACTGAGCCCTGTGCTAACTACACTCACAGAAAATGGAATCAAAGATAAAGGAACCACAAATAAAATGTGGATCTAAAAGATGCCACTTTGAATCTGTTATTCTGTATTCCTCTATATTTTCAATCTATATTAATCTACCAATTACATGTCTGACCCACTAACACAGCAAATATGAATGTGATTTTTCAGAAAGAAATCAAGTTTGTTTGATGCAGATGAAACACCTCCTATGATATCAACAAGCTTCCCAACAGCCAAGACTTTGCCAAGGACGTGGAAAAAGTAGTGATAGAAATGAGAATGAAGCTTGAAACACTTAATGAAATATGACAACGGTTGGAAGATTTACATAGTTCATCGGGAAAATGTTCTCCAAATAACTAAGGTATAACCTTACAACAGTAAGCCCAGGAGGGATTGGTTCCAACTCTCAGATGAATAAATTTTAACAGAGGGTGAAACCTCAGTCATCAGGTTTCAAACTGCACACCAACCCACCTTTAGGGTAGGCTGCCCTTTGTGAAGTTTTGCTGTGACATCAAAGATTCCACTATTACTGAAAGAGAAGCAAAATATTCCTCTCTCTTCCAACCCTGTCTCTACATAAAACCAGACTTTCTTCACATGCTTCAGCCAAAACAACAGCCTGGAGTAGATGAAAGGCAGACAAGGCAGTAAGAATCTAGCCAGCTCCCTTAAAGCCAGACATTAGAAAGGTTTGCCGGAAGTAGGAAACTACACCAACTTCTCTCATTTATTACTGCTACTATCATATATTTGCTACCTTTCATAAAGGGTGTGTTTATGTATCATACGGTAAGTTTACTGTCATTTTTTAAAGTAGGTAATCAAACAACCTATTTTAACACAGTATCAATAGAAAAAAATAACCACTTGACTTTTCAATCACCAAGAAGATTTGAGATCAAAAAGCCTGAAGGTCGCTGCTGTCCAGAATAATAATTTGCTTCTGCCATGGAGAAGAAATGGGGAGGAGCTCACACCCAGGGAGCTGAACTCGCAGCTTAGATCTAAGCACGTTTATAAGACACAGTACCCAATCACAAGACACCAACTCGAGAATCACAAATTATTAAGAAAAACATTTCTGGACAGAGTGTCAGAGGAACACTGTTTCTCTTTTGTAAAGGTGGGATGATAGACAATAATAATATTTTTGTTATATTTTCTTTATATTTTATGCTCATTAATTTTGTGTGTATCTATTGAGGCACATGCATGCCAGAGTGCATGTATGGAGGCCAGACAGGAACTCAGGAACTCAGGTCTCTCCTTTCATCATGTGGGCTCTAAGGGTTGACCTCGGGATATCAGACTCAGTGGTACTGAGCCACCTTTGGTCCATTTTTTATTCTGTCAAGAGATAGAGTCCTACCACTATGCTGGCCTCAAACTCACGAACCTTATGTCTCTACTTCCTATGTGCTAGGATTACAGGGACATTCCACCATGCTAAGGAGTATGTTTTTGTTTAAATGGGAAGTTCTTTTTATATTTTAGTGATACAAACAAAAATGGCTAAGCGAAAAGACATATGAGAAATTCGTCTTCAACTAATCAATGAACTCAAGTGGCTGGATAAAAGTGGTGTGCTGGGAACTGGTCAACTGTGGGTAAGATCTTTGGCCAATCATGTGTTCTTGATTTTACATCTTCTCAAGTTGTTTTGTTTTTTTCTTTAGACAGAATATTGTTGTATAATACGCTATTCAAAACTTGGAATGAAGCTTAGGCTGGCCTTGATTTTATCCTCCTGCCTCAGCCTCCCAAATGATGAAATCACATGCTCACACCACCATGCCAGGCTTAAGACTTCACAAGTTAGCCTTTAGAAATGTCATATGCATTTCTAAACAGTCCGTAAAAACTTTGTGCTTCTTTGAACGAGAAACTTTCTTCCTTTGAGAATTTCCAGATGTGCCAATGTTCTTTCTCTTCCTCGTTGCTTTAAATAAAATATCAACCAAGAGACATTTCTCACTGTATGCAGTGACCATCACAAAGGCCAGATTACACTATTACTAAGACTTAATCCTCACAGCAGGAGAGATCAAGGGACAATTATGTGAGAGAAATTGAATATATTAAATGAATTAAGATTTTGTTTCTATTGCTGTAATAAAACACCATTACCAAAAACAACTCATAGAGGGCAGAGTTTATTTTGTCTTACAACTCGAAAGTCACACATCACTGAGGGAAGTCTAGGCGGGACCTCAAGGCAGGAAACCAAAACAGAGAGCTTGGAAGAGTTCTGATTCCTAGCTTGTTCCTCATGGTCTGCCTTCTTATACCACCTAGGACCACAGGCCCAGGGGATATTATACTGCTCCCAGTGGGCTGGGCCGTCCAACATCAACCATTAATCAAGAAAATGCCCTACAGACTTACCTTCAAGCAATCTGATGGAGATTTCTTAACTGAGGTTCCTCTTCTTGGGTATCTCTAACTTAGATGACAATAAACAAGCCAGGGCAGATTGGCACTTAAGTTGTGAATGAATCCTCCTTCATGACATTGGCAGCATCATAGAAGAATGGTGTTCTGATAGAACTTGGTACCCTTGCTGGGTAAACAGTGAGTAATCAGGGTGTTTGGCCTTCCCCTATCTAAAAGCCAGGTGGGCACAAACACCACAGCACTAGAACCCGCTTCACCAGTTGGCACTTTCCAAGAGCTGTGGCGAATGTTCACTATGTACTTTATGAAATGTGTGATCGTGCTTCTGTTTTACACATCAGTGTTACACAGTGAACTTTAGCCTGTAAGGACCCATAAGAAACACTGTCTAACTGGTAAAAACTGGTAAACACTGTTTCCATGCCATATGAGCTGTTTTAGTAAAGGGCATTTGCTACACTGTCTTTCCCAACATCACCATTGGAAACCACTGGCTACTTTGTCACAGAAGCCTGAAGAGCTAAGACAGATTAAGTATTTTCCTACCCACCACCTACTACTGATCAGGAGGTACAGCAGGCAGCAACACTGTTAAGGAAAGCTATTTATTTTATGACACCCAAGTCTTTCTTGTTGAATTCTTCCCCTGTACACATGGACACAAACAGACAAACAAGGCCTTTCCTTCTTATTCCCCTACATATATGTCATAGGTCAGAATGGTTTTAACTCTGTTTATTTCTTTAAGTATTGCCTGATATTCTTCCCTTATTCTATGTGTAAGGTAAGCTATATGTCTACAGAGGAAACCTATGCGCACACACATACACACACACACACACACATTCGTGTGTGCAGGCACAGAGAGGGAGAGAGAAGGAGGAAGAGAGGGAGAGAGAAGGAGGGAGGGGGAGAGAAAGAGAGAGAGACAGAGAGAGAGAGAGAGAGAGAGAGAGAGAGAGAGAGAGAGAGAGGCACAAGAGAGCAATATAACCCACAAATAGCAACTCATAGTGCCAAAATACCAGGTCTCAAATCTCTTGATAAATGTTGCGATTTCCTAAGAAAGTACCATAAAGGTGCACCATGGTCTGTGCTACCAGGAAAGATGCAGTATTTCCTCCCTGATCAGTCCTTTTACATGCTTTCCAGACACAAATGATGTTGGATGGGGCAGTTTGGGCATTCAGAAAAACCAACAAATATATACCAGGGAAGCTTTTGATTCCCTAAAGCATATGTGACCTCGCTAACCACAGCTATCACCAAGGGCACTGTGGCCCAGCGCTCCCCTGGCAGCAACTACAGTGGACGCCTCGTCCATGCCACTTGCTGAAGTAGGGGAAGATTACTGCTGGCACCGATATAATGCTTTATACTCTCTAAGTCGCCTTTTGTAGCGAACCCATTTCAACTTTTACTCACTTATATCACAGCCTTCTTGACCTAAGTTTCTTCAGGCAGGACAATACAGCAAACACAATGGCATGGGGCACTATCCTCAGAATTACCTCTCTCTCTCTCTCTCTCTCTCTCTCTCTCTCTCTCTCTCTCTCTCTCTCTCTGTCTGTCTCTATCTCTGTCTCCGTCTCTCTCCCTCTCTCACTTCCTTGTCCCCAAACCAAAGCTATCCAACTTGAGCCTCCCTTGAGAGCATCTCCCTATTAAAGGTACCGCCCTCGGTTTCTCAAGCAAGCAATTCTCTGGTATCCCTGAGTTAGGAACCTTCCCCACGAGATGTTAACAGCACTGTTCCATTAGATGTTAATAAGACCAAATTATTTTTCCCTTGATTTTGTTTATTTTGGGAAGAGTGTGTGTACAAGACTTCTACGTAGGCTAATCTGTCATCAATTAGCATCATATACTCAAAAACCCATGTAAAGGGGCTGAGGCTATAACTCAGGCATAGAAAGCCCAAGACAAAGCAAACAAACAAATAAAATAACAAATGTTTTATGTTATGAAGCTGAAGGGGGTTGAGCTCATTATAAGTTAAAAGTGCTATGAACTAACAACCCCGACCTTATCGTCCGACTCTGTGTGTGTGTGTGTGTGTGTGTGTGTGTGTGTGTGTGTGTGTAAAACTCATATCCAGGGGCTCTTCATAGGTAAAGAGCTACAACAGTTCAATGCCATGGTATAAAATGCCACAGGGAAAGGCAAAGAGGAAACTCCATTCTAATATAAAAATGATTCAAGAAAGAATTACTATGACTAATTTTAAGCAAAGTACAAAATTGCTGTGCTACCATTTGTATAAAACCAAAGGAAATACGGATTATGTCCTCCACAAGTACATAAACTATGTTTAGAAGGATCTGATGAGCCGGGCAGGGTGGCATACACCTGTAATCCCAGCACTCTGGAAGGCAGAGGCAGGCGTATTTCTGAGTTCGAGGTCAGCCTGGTCTACAGAGTGAGTTCCAGGACAGCCAGGGCTACACAGAGAAACCATGTCTCAAAAAAACCAAATCCAAAAAAAAAAAACAAAAAACAAAAAACAAAACAAAACAAAACAAAAAAAAACAAAAAAGAAGAAGAAGAAGAAGAAGAAGAAGAAGAAGAAGAAGGATCTGATGGAAACTGGAAATTCCAGCTGTGTCCAAAAGGAGGGGACTGCGTTCAGCAACCGCCACATGGAGTTTTTTCCATGTTAAAATGAAAACTAATGTTAAAACAATACATCCACAAGTTATAACATCTAAGCAGAGTCATGCCTGGTTAGTACTTGAAGACCACCTGGGAATACTGGGTGCTATAGGCTTAAAAAAAAAGAAAAAGTTTCGATATAAATATAAATATAAATATAAATATAAATATAAATATAAATATAAATATAAATATAAATGCTAAATCCTGCTTCATGCTTATTTAAAAGTATAAAAGGCATGTCTTTTTTTGTTGTTGTTTTGTTTTTCAAGACAGGATTTCTCTGTGTAGCCCTGGCTGTCCTGGAACTCACTCTGTAGACCAGGCTGGCCTCAAACTCAGAAATGTGCCTGCCTCTGTCTCCCAAGTGCTGGGATTAAAGGCATGCGCCACCACTGCACAGCAAGGCATGTCTTTCCATGAAAATATTTACTACCAATTGTCAACAAGAGAAACAATGGTGTAGAAGTCGCTATGGGAAAATTGGCCCTGTGAGGCTCTTGGGTAACTGAGAGAGGGGTGATAACTCTAAGTGCATGCTTCTCGGTATAGCAGATGACAAAGAGAGACTGGGGGTATACTCCTTCACAAAGACCGTGTGCACCCTCAGACCCAGTGCTTACAGTCCCTCCATCCTGGTGAACATCTGAAGTTGTGGTGACGTTTCCTAATCTTTCCTTCCTCAGAGACATGATTCCGACATAAGCGGAGGGGCTAGGGTGCCTAGCCAGGCCTGGCCTGGGTCCAGGTGAGGCTCTTAGTCACAGAGCTTATTCTTAACGGCTATGAACGCTGCAAATAAAATGATTGGTAAAACAAAGCATTTCTTTTTAAGAAATCAAACAAGCAAAATTAACTGCTAGTGGAGTCTAAGCCGGGCTGTGGTGGCGCATGCATGTAATCCCATCACTTGGGATTCTGAGTTCGAGGCCAGCCTGGTCTACAGAGTGAGTTCCAGGACAGCCAGGGCTACACAGAGAAACCCTGTCTCGAGGAAAAAACAAACAAATCTGCTAGTGGAGTCTATCTGTTGACGACAGAATAAAGAGAGCATGGAAACGTTTCTGAAAGTCATAGGCCCTGGCCACAAGATAGATGTTTCGGATTAACTGAAGACAGAAATGTCAAAAGCAATGACTCAGACACATCGTGTGAACACAGCCACTAAGCCTTCCAAAGAATATCAGGAGAAAAGATGTGCAAATTTATTTCAGTTAGCGCTCCATCACTCAGCAAGAGAAAGGGGGATGCGAAGTTAGGGTCTAGAGAGATTATTTCTGGTCTCCTTTTAGTGAGTTCGCAGAGCGCAGGTGGCCTAGGACCTCAGCCTCACAAACGTCACCAATCGACTCATCTCACTTTGACTACACAGTAAGCCCTGGCGGTCTTCATACCACCTGTTTGCCCTCGGCCATGAGCAGATAAAAGAGGCTTTGCGAGGTAGGCAGAAGTTTCTGGAGCCGACTCTGAAGGAAAGAGACGAGATGGAGAGAAGATAAGAGTCCTTGGAACGCAAATGCTCAGCACAAAAGAAAAGAGAGGCCCCGGCTCCCACCCAGCAGCAGGTGGAGGGAGCTGACCTGGATGACATCAGCACCTTGTAGCATCTGGCCATTCCTGCTCTAGGCATTTCTCTAGAAATGATAGTGAGAGGAATGCCAAGTCCGTGCTCAAGAGACAGGGGCTAGGACATGACTGGGGACATGTGAAAAACCCATGCCTGAAGGACAGAGACCTGGCGTTCAGATCCACAGCATCCACACAAAGGCCAGCAAGTGTGCTACTTTACCTGATCTTAATGCTCAGCAAATGGCGTCAGGGGGACTCGCTGGAATTCAAGCAAGAGACCTTGCCTCAAAATATAAGGCTGAGAATAATCTAGAAAAACATTGGAAGTCAACCTCTGACCTCCAAACATATGGTGAGCCCACAGAACGAACACACACACACACATACACACACACACACAGAGAGAGAGGGGGCACACACACACACCCAAAACAAAGATTTTTTATAACTAAAAATAAACAAACAATACAAAACCTAAATAAGAGTTGGTGTGTAGTCCAGCAGTATGGCGCCTGCCTGAAATTATACATCCCCTGGATTCAGTTCCTAGGACCACAAAACAATAAAGCAAACCCAAAACGGTCAATTAAATGGTCACTATCATTTTATAGTTTCTTTGTTTGAAGCTGCATGCTACAGTTTTTCATTTAACAGATGCAATTTCAAAATTAAGGTACAGAGATGCTAAGGTTGTAAGTCCAGAGAGGTTATACAATGGGGGAGGGGGGATATACAATACATCAAAGCAGAATCACATTAAAATTCAGAGAACACAAGGCGTGTGACTCACAGGAGAGACCTGACACATCACTGCCTGATGGAGACCGACTTATCTTCCTTGGCTTTGGTTACAAAGACATCTACCTTAATCCCTTGTGTAGAGCGTGATTCGGGAGCACTAAAATCATTACCACGAACCAAACAAAATGACAACTGTGTAAAAGAGTAACGGTAGATAGAGTGGGGGGGGAAAGTCACACTCAGAGGTAGGAATGTCTGCTTGAGTTCATCAGCTAGAAAGGCCTCGTAGAAACCAACATGCTTGCTGGGTGTGCTGGTGCAAGCACATTCAATCCTGGATGTGGGAAGGCAGAGGCAGAGAAAGCTGCATCTTTGAGAGTTCAAGGCCAGCCTGGGTTATAAAGGTTCTAGGGTAGAAAGGGCTACGTCATGAGACTCACTCACAAAAAAAGAGAAAGAAAGAAAAGAACCGCTCTTTAGCCAAGCCCGCTGGACCGTGGACCGGTTTGCACTGATCACTTAGCCGTGCCGTGAAAGTGATGAGCTGCCTCCCGGCCACAGGGGGACCCTGTCATCCCTTCACAGGCAAAAGGCAAAGTGAGTGCTCCCCATGGCCTTTCTCCTCCTCCCCCTCCTCCCCCTCCTCCCCCTCCTCCCCCTCCTCCCCCTCCTCCCCCTCCTCCTCTCCCTCTTCCTCCCTCGCCTCTCCTGCATTGCCAGCCCCTCATTTCATCTGCAGAGCCTGACAATCACTGAGGATAAACTAAAATCTCAAATGCCCCATCTGTGAAAGGCGGAGAGTAATAAAATCTTTCTCAGGTAACTATGAAGATTAGGCGAGCCAGGTAATACGCTAGAAAGCAAAGTCTCTATCGCACCAAGAAAACAGTCAATAAAATATAAACCTATTCTAGCTGTTTAGTTTATAAGGTTTTGGAGAGACTATGAGAATTGTTCAGTGATCTTAGAAATTAAACAGCCAGCCAGATGTGGTGACTCATGCTCATAATGCCAGCACTAAGGACTCTGAGGTGGGAGAAACACTAGAGTCCTTGGCCAGTCTGAACTATATTGTGAGGACATTCTGGGCTACAGTATGAGAAGCTGTGTAAAACAAAAAAAAACAAAAGCAATCAACCTAAATAATTAAACAGTGTTCCCCATCCCACCCAGCTTATTTCAACAACATCTACCATTATGGACCACTTTTGTTCAAACTTACAATAGAAAATGCTAAGATTGCCACATTAAAGTAGTTCTTTTCAAACACAGAGCATTATAGAACTGGTCAAATGAGGAAATATTTGACCGGGTGGTACCCATTCCCAAGTAATACATCTACAACACAACCTCTACACCTAAGGCTAAAGACGCGTCATAGAAAAGGAGGCAGAAAGATACTAAGAGTCAGAGGACCAGGATGTCTGCTGTGAGAATGCATCTTTTTTATATCACAGGGATGCTACAGCCATGAAATCACAACAATATGGGTGTCCGAGCCATAATGACATGTGAAATGACACTACCTGTTGACATGTCAACGTGGATCGGGAAACCTCACAAGCTCCCACCCCTAGAGTACGAACTACAGGCCACTGATGATTGCTCAGAGAAGCAGACTCAGTCTTCCCCAGGGGCGTGGCTCCTAAGTGGCTATCCAATACAAGGACATCATCCCTAAAAGCATACAGAGATGAACCATGATAAATGGACTCATCAAATTGTATTTAGAACTTACATATGTGTGTATACATTATGTGTGTGTAACAATGATAACTATAGAAAAAGGTCATGGATTTGACGGGGCAGGACACGAAAAAGGAGTTAGAAGGAGAAGGGAAACTGTAAATAAAGCTCTTATGGATGAAACTATTATAAAAATTGTTTTAAAGTAGCTCTTTAGTTGTTAAGAGGCCCTTATGTTTACAGTCTAGAACCGTGGTTCTCAGTGTCTGGATCTCAACCCCTTTGTGTCAAAGACCTTTTCGTGGGGGTCACCTAAGACCATTGGAAAGCACACATATTTACATTACAGTTCATAACAGTACCACAATTTGTTATGATGTAGCAATGAAGACAATTTTATGGTTTGGGGGTCACCACAACAGTATACTCGTCGGATGCACCTGTCATGCAGAAGAAAGGAAAGCATCCTACTTGGTGCTGCCCATGCTCCTCCCAGTCTGAGGGCTCTGAATCCTGTGAGCAGTGCAGGGCAGGGCAGGGCAGGGATGACACCCTTGCCAAGGCTGATGCCACAGCCATATGAATCTCTTTGTAATTATTCAGAGGTCCAGGTACTGGGATTTGGGGGCAGTTGCTAGCAATGGCAAAACTCTTGAGACTTCAAGAACAGGTAGATTTCATTTCAAAGAAAATTTGAGTTTGTAAATTTGCCCAAAGAGATGGTCCGTAACATAGTTTTGCCAAATTCGTTATCCAAAAAGAAAAAAGGAAGAAAGGAAGAGCTGGGAAGTGGTGGTGTGGTGGCGCACGCCTTTAATCCTAGCACTTAGGAAGCAGAGGCAGGCAGATTTCTGAGTTGGAGGCCAGCCTGGTCTACAGAGTGAGTTCCAGGACAGCCAGGGCTACACAGAGAAACCCTGTCTTGGAAAAAAAAAGAAAGGAAGGAAGGAAGGAAGGAAGGAAGGAAGGAAGGAAGGAAGGAAGGAAGGAAGGAAGGAAGGAAGGAAGTGAGCTTTTAAGGAGAACTTGATAATTTTTCTAAATCCCTCATGGTAGGTATAAAAAAATTTATCAACTGAATGACCCAGGGCTGGGGAGGGAGATGCATCAGTTGGTAAAGTGATGCCTGGTGAGTGGAAGAAACCGGGATCAGAGCCCCGGAACACACATAGAAAGCACAAAAGCGCACACAGACTCCCACAGACACACACATACACACACACACATGGTGATCAAAAAGGAGAACAGAGGTGCAATGTTTCTCCATATAAAGTTTTTCATTTAAGCCTCAATACTAAAAAAAAAAATTTAAAAAAGGGGGGTGGGGGTGGCGGGACAACAGGCTAGAGGGAGAGAGTACTTGGAGAAACCAGGGTAAGAAATCCACTTATCTACCCATGTCATGCTCTCCAGTGAAAACTCCCAGCTGACAACTCGGCTGCTAAGTCCTTATTTCGCAGCTTGGCAGAGGCATAGCATTGGTGCTCCAAGAAACTGGCCCTACCCCCACTTAAGCGTCAGTGAAGAACACATCAAAAGAAGTTAAATTCAAACCTCTTAAATGGGCTTATTCAATAAGGACATAAGAGATCTAAACTCGCACTTGAAGCATCTCTCAACAAACACATATTGCTACAAAGAAAAATTTCCCTTTCAAATCAAGCATGACAGACACAAGCTTTGATACTCTACTTGCAGGACCTGATAAGAACTGAGTTACACTCATATTGGAATTGGGATCTGTAGTGCAGAGATGATAACTTCTGCCCTGAGGGCCTAGGTTCACATATTTCGAGCAGACAAAACTTTAGATTATGATAATGTGAGAAAACGAAGAACAATCAAGAACCAATCCTTGAGGCTATCAGTCTTCTATTCTTCCCTGGCCCTGAGCAGCAGAAACCCAAGAGGCTTTAAAACCTATGAAGCTTTTAAATCCAAACTCTGTAATTAGAATGATCAGCTCCTATCATTCTCTCCCCATGTGCCTGACTGACTTTATCACAGTAAGAACCATCTTAGTTACGGCATAACCGTGTCTCTGTGACCTGCTGCCTCTGCAGTCATGAAGACTGTATGCAAGGCCTTGCCGACAACCTTTACAAAATCTCAACTTCCTGCCCCCTCAGTTTGTTCCTGTCAAGAGGTGAAGAGTGAGATTCTGTGGCCTAAACGTATTTACTTCCTCTAAAGGAGGAACAGAAAATGAAAAATGTCTTTCGAGAAAAAAAAAAATGTGCAGAGAAACTGAAATCTCACTAACGGACATTAACGGACGATGGCCTCTTTAATACATTCCTATCAAATGCTTCTGAGATCACACTCGGTGTACAATAGAAGGGATCTCAGAGCAAAGAAGAAATGGTCTTAAAAGTGATGTCATCAGCATACTACACTAGAACGGTAACAATAGAAACTCTACTACAGCCATAAAAAGATTAAGAACCTGTCTGACACAGACACTTCTGGGCTTTTGCTGCATATGCATGGATTTAAATTTAAAAGAAAGAAAGCTAAAAGTGGTGTCTTGCTCCTTTTATTTCATTTTGTAAGTTTTTTTTTAAATGCTAAGTGTGGTACCTTCTAATTCTGCTTCATAATTTTTATAGAACAGGAAGCAAAAAATGGGAGCAGTTACACTCTATTCCTTTTTCCCATGTAATAAATTGGATTTGACCAGATTTTCTTTCTCACACAGAGGTCAGGCCTCCAGGCTTATCTCAATAACCACTTGTAGCCAGCCTTCCTATCAACAGATTGAGCTGCACCCACCATGTAAGACCATAGCGACGAGTGGATTATTTAGATTATTTATCACCCAGGTACAGTTAGCCATGCGGACCTTCCAAGTGACTGTTCAGGAGTCAATGTTGAAACAGACTCGGAAAATACCCTGTTGTTATTGTAGGCTAAGAAGCCCTATTCAAAACACCGTCAAAACTGAACTAGTTTGATTTCAAAAAACAATATAATATAAAGGTATATAATAGCCCTACTTAGAGCTCAGCTCGCACACAGTAGGTGAGAGGAAATGACAACTTTAAGTCACACTAAAGACTTGTCTGGTGTGAAACAACTCACATAGCAGATATCCAAGGCCACTCCGACACAAATACAGAATCACTACAGCCAAAAACAGTCTCCTCCCCTCACAACACATATGGCCTCCTGATCAGAATTTAGCCCCATAATTAAAGCACTGGTTGCTGAAATATTGAAATATTTCCCATCTCATGGCAGAGGGCTTTCAGCAAAGACCAATAACTGGACTTTTCTCAAGTCTCAATTTGCACAAAGGATGAAATAAAAGGATAAAATCAGGTGGTAGATGTGCACATCTTTAATCCCAGCATTCAGCGGCAGAGGCAGTTGGATCTCTGATCAAGCCAACCTGGTCTACAGAGGTAGTTCCAGGACACCCAGGGCAACACAAAGAAACTCTGTCTTGGAAACAAACAAACAAAAAAAAAAGATACATATTTTCTTCCCACAAATCCTTCTTTATTATTCATTAATATGACCCAATATATCAAAGAAAATACATGTGGAAAGATGCTTTTACTTTAACTCCAGGCATTACTGACTGAAAAACAGAAATCTAGTCAGACAGTAGTGGTACACACCTTTAATCCCAGTCCTAGCACTTGGGAGGCAGAGGCAAGTGGATCTCCAAATTTGGGGTCAGCATGATCTACAGAGTAAATTCTAGGATACCCAGGGCTAGACAGAGAAAGCCTGTGGAAGAAGGAGGAGGAGGGAAGGAGAAGAGGTGGAGGAGGAGGAGGAAGAGGAAGAAGAGGAAGAAGAGGAGGAGGAAGAGGAAGAGGTGGAAGAAAGAAGAAGAGGAAAGATAAAACAAAGGAAAAGCAAAGCAAATCAGAAATCTAAACATAACGGAGAATTCCTAGGACAGTGAACCTATAGTATCATTTTCTCTGACCCTCCCCATTTCAAATAGTAAGAGATGCCTCTGGACAAGTTACTAAGTATCTCTTCTGACTAGTCTACTTTGAAAGAAAATTAACCCGTGCACATGGACACATGAGGAGGCCAAAGCAGAAGTGCTGTGAGTTCAAGGGCAACCTGGGCTACATTTGGGTTTGAAGCTGCCTCAGAATGCACGGTAAAACACTGTCTGGAAACCAGAGTAATAATACAGAATGTCCAAGACTACAGAAGGTTCTGATAGTCACAAATAAGGTATTAACAGGGCATCTCTCTCACCCGCCTCTAGGACAGCAATGTGGTTCACAATCATGGTGTACCGTGGGTCTCTGACTCTATCTCCTCCACTCACTGACACGGTGAGTCATGGGTTTGTTTGTGTACAGCTTATCTCTCTAGATTATGAACTCACCGAGGCTAAATGCTGTTGTTTGGTGGTTTTGTAGCCATAACGTTCACTGATTCGACAATAAATGCTGATCACGTAACTACACCCCAATACTGAACTATATATATAGTCCAAGAATCTAGTAGTTGCTCAGCCCCATGAGGCTACTGTTTCAGAGGGTCTCCTGTAGAAACAGACTCCAACAGATGTGCTGACAAATAATTGCAAGCAGAAGAACAAAGCTTCCTTCTTCCAATGTCCTTATGTAGGTCTCCTGCGGAAAATGTGGCCCAGATTAAAGGTTGTGCCACCACGCCTGGTTCTGGGATTTGCTTTGTCCCAGGCTGACTTTGAACACAGAGATCTTCCCTTAGTCTCCCAGGATTAAAGGCATATACTACCTTGCCTGGGCCTAAACTTTTCAAGGCCACTATGCCTCAAGAACTCCATGCCAAGATCCAGGTCAGAAACTTATATATTCTAGCCTCAAGATCTAGATCCCAGGTGAGCCCTCCAATTCTGGACTGTAGTTCATTCCAGATGTGGTCAAGGTGACACCAGGAACAGTCATCACAAGCCAGTACCCAAGTTCACGTTTCCTGACTCTGCTGGCTTCTAGGGCACCTAGAGCCTGTGTTTTCTTTCAGGACACAATGTGGAATTGTTACACTCTTGCTATATATACACTAGAACTGACTCCAGCAGTTGTTACAGTTGGCAGAGCTCTCAGTTATCTCTGCTAGGCTGAAGATCCTGGGAGCACCGCTGGAACCAAACCTAGCCTTTCAGATTTCAACACTGTTAAAAGCCAGTAAGAAACCAAAGATACTGCTTGAGTGAAGACCCCATGACTATCTTGTCCATGAGACCCCATGGGCTCCACTGTGACATACCATACAAAAGTTACTTCTCATAAATTTTCTATCCTGCTCTATCTACCATAAATTATGGGTGTCTTATCTACAACAACATATTAAAAATAAAATACCACGAACTGAAGAGAAGGTTCAGTGGTTAAGAGTGCTTGCTGCTCTTGCAGAGGACCCAGGTTCAAGTCCCAGTATCTACGTGTTGACTCACAACCAGCTGTAAGTCCATCTCCAGGAGATTCTAAATCTCTTCTGACCTCCTAGACAAGTGGTACACAGGCATACTTACAGACAAAACACTCATATTCATAAAATTAAAAAAAAAAAAACCCACAAGTTTACTGCAGAGCTACCTCTCAATTACTCCAGGATTAATTAAATGGACAAGTACACCTTTCCTCCACTACTCCGTTTTTAGACCCTTAGGATACTGATTGGATAATCTAAAAAAAAGGGAGACAAAATAAAACTAATAAAACGGAAGCCTGTCCGTTTCTTTTGTCAGGTTCATTATCGTTAGGATGAAAATAATAATGATATTTCTTTCTTTTTCATTTCAGATCTAGATTTTAGAATTGGCTATAGTAAGAAACGCGACAACAAAGATGTCTAGAAATCATGGGGGGAAAGTCTTACTTGGGCTTTTCTTTAAAACTAGTTACTCTCAGAAATTAATTCCTGTCCTCCTCAGGGACTTCCTTCCATTGCTGTGTCCCAAATTCCTGTTTTCTCGTATTTTCTGGGAGACTGGCCACATACCACACTGTTAACTACAGTAAACAATTTCCCACGCATCAATCCATACTTCCTCTTTCACACTACCATTTCCACGAGTAGGCATTATTTTTTAAACATTTTATTTTCATTTAGCCCTTCTATTCATTTGGGACAATGTTCATGCTTTGTAACCAGAAGTATGGTAAAACACATTCCTGCACTCAGAAGCCAATATATTTTTTCCTTAAGAAACAAAAGACAATCAATCAATCTGGAGAGTTGGCTCAGTGAGTTAGTGAGTACTTGTTGCTTTTGCAGAGGACCTGAGTTCACCTCCCACTGGGCAGCTTGCAACCATCCGTAATTCCAGTCCCAGGGGACCCAACAGCTTCTTATGTCTTTGAAAGGCACCAGGCACAAAGAGGATGTACGGACATACATGCAGGCAAAGTACTGCACATATAAAGTAGTAATAAATAAATGTTAAAGCAAACAAACAATACACAAAGAAGGAAAAGACAGGCAAAGACAGACTTGAGGACATAGGACTTCAATCCCAGTGCTCCTGAGGCAGATGTGGGGGAATCTCCGTGAGTTCCAGGTCAGCCTGTCTACACAGAGTTCCAGGCTTGAGATCCTGTCTCAAAAAGATGAAAGAAGAGGAGATTGTGGAGGACGAGGAGGAAAAGGAGGAAGGAAGGAAGGAAGGAAGGAAGGAAGGAAGGAAGGAAGGAAGGAAGGAAGGAAGGAAGGAAAAGACAGTGCTAGAAACGTTTGACAAGTAAACTCTGTCCTGCTCTTCACAAAACCTGGCCACACTGGGAGGGTAAAATGGCCATCACACTTGAATACCTCTTCACGATTCCCAAAATCTTAAGTTTGAAACTTTCCTTCCACAAAAAACAAATGTCAATATTTCCATTTTTCAGATGGGGAAATCCAGGTGAAGGTGACGAGTTACTCATACAATGATGATATATTAGATTGCAGGTTTCACTTTTCTAATTCTGAGTCCACAGACACGGGACTCTTCCAGTAAAGACTAACAAGTACTGTCTTTAACTCAGCATACTGAGATGACTCTGACCACCCCAGAAAGCACGCACTCTCCTCACTCTCCTCAGGATCGGGCTTGTAGCTGCTCTTGCCCACCGTCTCTGCAACACCAGGCCCACATTGACAAAAACTAAAGCTATGAATTCTATCAGCTGCTCCACTTAAGACAATCCACAAGCCCAGCAGTGGTGGCGCACGCCTTTAATCCCAGGACTTGGGAGGCAGAGGCATGCGGATTTCTGAGTTCTAGGCCAGCCTGGTCTACACAGAGTGAGTTCCAGGACAGCCAGGGCTACACAGAGAAACCCTGTCTCAAAAAAACCAAAAAAAGAAAAAAGGAAAAAAAAGACAATCCACAAACAGAAATAACAATAAGCTACCGTTCAATCGTTTTTATTCTGTCTGTTATTGCGTTTCATTTGTAATCCACCTAACCAAAAGAAGATGATTGGTTCTGCTCATAAAAGCCTTTAGTTCAATGAGATTGTTCAGAAGGTAAAGGTATCTGACAACCTGAGTTCATCCCCAGAACCCATATAAAAATGGAAAGGAAGAAATAACTCCAAAGATGCCTTCTAACTGTCATGCATGTATTACGGGGGGTGTGTGTGCGCGCATGCGAGTGCGCACAAGGGAGGACCAACGCACAAGCACACGGGCACACACACACACACACACACACACACACACATACAGAGAGAGAGAGAGAGAGAGAGAGAGATGCTAACAATACAATTTAAAAGAAAAGTTAACTTCATTCCTTTTTGTTTCTGCCAAATAAGAATTAGCAAAGTCTTTAATACCCAAGACGGAGGGGGCAGGAAAGGCAGCCTCAGGGGTTGGACCAGCATAAGCAACAAAAAGCATTCTACTTAGACATTCCACCGCAGCAGGGGCTTCCTCATCGGAGAACCGCCTTGATCCTAAGGGAAGGTCCTGGACTAAACCAGTACCCTCCAGGAGAACCAAAAAGAACTTATTAGATGACACTTCTATATCCTCATAGAAAAGTTTTCAAAAATTCTATGCTACATCCCTAAGACATGGTACCGGGCAGAAGAAGGTCATCTTGAATTTAATCCACAGGAGTTACTTAAATGTTAATTGCATGTTAATTAAATACACCCCCTCCCCAGGCTGTCATAAATTTTAGCTACAAAATTGTAGCTCAGACTGCAAAGGCATTTAAAGCTCCTGTCTCTTCCTTACCATTGTATATTTATCTATAGAAGGTATTAATTCACTACTGCTTTGTTCTAGTTTTCCCACTTTTTCAATTCAAAAGAAAATAAATTGTTTTCAGTAGAAAAATGGGAGCTGACCCGCCAGCTAATACAGTAATGGTTGGGTGGTAATGGCTCACACCTTTAATCCCAGAATGCCTGAGGCAGAGGCGGGTGGATCTCTGAGAATTTGAGGCCCGCAGGTCTACAGAGAGAGTTTTGGAAAGCCAGGGCTACACACAGAGAAACGCTACCGGTCTCCTCCACCCAAAATCTAGAAACTCAGAGCTGGGAGAAGGCACAAATCAATAAAGCGACAGTCAGGAAAGCATAAAGACCTGAGTTCAGATCCTGACACTTCCAAAAACTCCTGGAGCACTCGCACATGTAACCTGAGCACTTGGGGGAGGGTGCCGACATAATCCTGTAGCTCACTGGCCAGCCAATCTAGCCAATCAGTGTGCCAGGTTCGGGGAGGGGGAGGGGGAAGGTGGCAGTGAGCACAGCAGGAAAGCTTGTAACTGTAACAACTCAAGCTAGTGTCTGGCCTCCCCATTCGAGCAAAGCAAAGGCGAACACAAATCTCAGGACACTCCTTTTTGCCTAATGCTTCATTCACCTTTTCAAGCACACTTGCTGTCTACTTGTTTAAACATTCAAAGCAGCTCCCACAAATTAAGTTTTTGTTGTTGTTTTCTCTTCTGTCACACACTCTTTAATTTCGGTCTGCACGGGAAATCAAGTGTCCAGCATTTCAGGTATATAAAAGCCATGTGTAGCAACAAGTGACTCTTACCTCGAGGCAGTGGTGAAAGACGGAACTGTCTGGTGGCCTTCAGAACTGCTGTGTACCCCCAAAACTTCTTTTAAGGCTCTAGCATTGATTTTATAAAAGGAAAAGGAAAAAAAAAAATCAAAGCACTCCCACAAAGCCTTCACATCCATAATATACAATTCAAACTCAATATTCATCACACCACACAGATCTATGGATTAAAATTAAGTAATTCGTGTAAGGTGAAATTAATTTTAATCCTGTATTCTAAACTCACATAATAAAAGTTCTCATTGTAAATAAGAAAACTGTTACCCAAGCACTAGGAGGAAAATACAAATTCAACACCAGCCTGAGCTACCTAGATGGACGCTGATTCTTTCACTGTGTGACAGACAGGTGGCAATTATAAGAATGATTTTATACAACCTTAATTCCTCCGGTTTTTATCTTTAAAATTCATTATTTTTTTACAGAATACACATTGGGAAATAGTTATGTAGCTCACATGTATATACCAAGTGTTTTAAATCATAAATTATACTGAAATAACGTTTTTACTCAGTGAATCAAAATTACACCGTTACAATGAGAAGGTATTCTATGAGCATATATGTACGTTTATACATACGTTATTGAATAACTTGTTAGCCTGAAATTGTATATATCAAACATACATACCAAATGATCGGTTCATATAAAAAGTAAAATTTCAAAATGTTTTTTTTTCCAGTTTTTGCAAAATGTTAAGCACACGTTTCATTTTGATTTCTCCTTAACGTTCTGAATTAAGCTATCTGCTATGACTCCTTAGAGGGGAAATAAAAAAAAAAAAAAAAAAAAAAAAAACGAGGAAAGCTACAGATGATGGTAAACAGAAGACGAATGCCAAAATCTCAAATCTCAGAATAAAAGGCTTTGGTTTTTTTTTTTTTTAATGTAAGCAAGGAAAGGTGCAAATTACAGGGCCCACCAGCTCAGACGTCATTGTTCTCTGATTTATAAAACTTGTATTTCGGACCAGCATCCTTTCTCACATCTGGCTGCTAACCCAGGTCTTCTAATTACTTCCACGTCTAAACGGACTTCGTAGCTAGCCACAAGTAAAGGCCAAACTTTGGTCTCTGCCTCTCGAACTTAAGAAGCGTTTAACCACTAGAGGTCCCCCCTTGGCCAGTTTTGCAGGCTCGCTATTTTGCTGCACTTGAAACTTTCTGGAGAAATGCTCTCTACTGGAGTCAGTGTTTTTCTAAAAACTTGCGCAAAAATCCACGCGACCGAGGTAGCCAGTACAGAGATTCCCGGGCTCCCCACACAAATAACGACACCACAGCCAACAACCTACGAAAACTGAAATGAAAATTCAACGCACTCATCCCAAGCGACGCACCTCCCCCCCCACCCGCAACACACAGACACACACACACACACACACACACACACTCAAACCGGTTTCTTATTTCTCCTCTCAGTTTCCCTTAGAACAATTCTTTAACATCTATTTTTGTTCCTCGGCACTTTGGATGATCTTAAATGCGTGTTTTTGGCGGTAGCCCCAAGGTGGCAAGGGAGCGGGCCAAGGGATGCAGAAAGCAGGGGAGTGGGGGGAAGGGCCCTGCAAACAGTGCCCGAGGAAGTTGCATAAGGAAAGAGACTCCGTTTTTCGGGTCCCCCCCAAAACAAAACAAAACAACCCCCCCCCACACACACACAATAAAAAATCAGCGGGGAAAGGGAAGGAAAAGGAAGCTGGGCGGTGGCTGCAGGAGGACAGAGAAGGAACACCAAGGGGACGTTTACCTTCGTGTCCCCGTGGAAGGGTGGGGCAAGAGCCCTGACCCACGCGACCCGGCAGTGCGGCTGGAACTCCCAGCCCTGTAGTGTCGGAGCGCGGACGGACAGACGGACAGACACCTCGGCCCGGCGCGGAGAAAGCCGGCCCGCTGGTCAACTTTCTCTCACGGCCCCGCGGTGGGCCGAGATCGGATCGGATCCGATCGCGAGGTTCGGGTCCTAAAAACCCCCAAACACATGCACTTTTTTGTCTTTGGGATTTTTTTTTCTTTTTTTCTTGTTTTTTTTTTTTTTTCTTTTCCTATTCTCCCGAGAAGGCGATTAAAGTTTTCCCTCCGCCAGCGCGCCCCTGGCCCCGCGGCTCTCAAGTTTGCCTCCTCCTCCGGCCGGCGGCTGGCGGGGCGCTCAGCGGATGCCTCCGCTCCTGCGCTTCCCGATCCCCACCCCCGCCGGCCTCTACTTCCCCCGCCCCGCCGCCGCTGCGCGAGGCCGGCTCCGCCGGGCCCAGGACGCGAGCGTGGACCAGACAGTAGCCCATGAGCGCAGATCGGCGCACGCTCGGGTGGCGAGGCGGACCCGAGCCGCCGGCCTCCGCCATCCCGGGCGGCTGTAAACAAGTTGCAGGCTCCCCGGCCCCCGCCGCAGCCCGCCGCCGCCGCCTCGCCTGGCTCGCACGCCCGCGCCCGCACCGGCGGCGCTGCGCGGAGAAGATCGCCGCGACGGCGCGGGTGCCCTGCTCGGCCCCGCGCCCTCCTCCCCCCCCGGGGACGGCAGTGTCGAGCCCGCGCCGCCGCGTTCCCTAAAAGCACTTTCCTGCCTCAAGCAGGAAAAAAAACCCGGCAGAGGCTTTATTTCTTTCTTTCTTTTTTTTTTTTTTTTTTCGTGCAACTTTCCCAAAATGGCGGAAATTGGAGGCGATCTCTAGGAAATTCTCCCACAGTCGGCGGCGGCGAGCGGGGGAGGTGGCGAGCGGGGAAAGCACACACGCAAACTCTCGGCCGCCGGCCCCGCCGCGGTTCGGGTGTGCGTGCGTGTGCGGGTGCGTGTGCGCGGTGCGAGTCGCGGAGGGAGGCCTCTCGGCGCGCGCTCACACTCACACCGACACACACACACTCACCGACACACACACACCGACACACACACACTCACCGACACACACACACACACACACACTCACCGAGACACACACCAAGACACACACACACACACACACACGGCCGCGCCAGCGAGACGCGCCTCTGCCACATTCAACCAGTCCGTTCTCCGCAGCCGAGCCGCTTAGCAAAGTGGCGGCCTCTTTTCCCACTGCCTCGGTCTCCCGTAGTTGGACTTCTCGCGCTCGCCCGCCTGCCCGCTCGCCCGCTCGCTCGCCCGCCCGCTCGCTCGCTCACCCGGTGCGCGCCCGGCACAAAGGCCACACGGGCGGAGGGGGCCGCAGGGGCGGCGCGCCGGGGCTCGCGTCCTCCCGCCGCCGCACCGATCGTGCCCGCGGTCCCCTCCCGAAGCCGCCACCTCCCCCCTTAGGCTCAGGCCGACCGCGCTCGGCGCCCCCGGGGAGGCTGCGGCTCCGCCGCGTCCCCCCCCCCCCCCCCAGCGCCGCCCCGGACACGCAGCCCCGCGGTGCCGCGCTTCCCCCCCAACCGCCGCCACCCAACACCGGTGTCAAAAAAGCGACCAAAGTGACAAGCTCAGGGAGAGGGGGGTGCGGGGGAGGGGGCCCACACGCATCCCGCCGCCTGCGCGCGGGCGACGGCCCGACGCGGCCGCCTCGGCCCGCTCCCTTCCGCACGGCCCCCCACACCCTTCCCCGTGTGCGCGCAAAGGAGGAAAAAATACAAGTCTCTCCTCCCCCCCATTTTTTCCTTTCTCTTTTCTCGCTCTTTTGTTCCTCTTTCGCACTCGCACTCACTACTTCAGAGTGAGATGCCCACAGACTCCCTCTCCAGCCGCTTCCGAGTCACTTGCCCACTTTTTTCCCCGGTATTAAGTTTTCTCCTCTTTCCCAGAGGCGCAGAGAAGTGGGGGAGAAACCCCTTCTTTCCTTCCCCTCCCCTGATCTCTTTCCCAAGACGAGGGTGCGCTTCCTTCCCTCTCTCGGTCTCAGAACTTTCATCCTCACCCAGAAAAAAATCAATGAATGGCTCTGGCGCAGGCCAATCTGCGGATTAATTAGCGATTAGATCCGATCAAGCGCTCCTTACCCCCAAATTTTCTCTCTTTTTTTTTCTCCGTCTCACGAGTAGTCCTGACAAATGGTCCAGGGCTGCGGGCGCAGTGCGCATGTGCGCGTAGAGTCAGGGCTGGGGAGAGGGGAAACTGCGCTGGTGCCGGTGCCGCCGCCGCCGCCGCTGCCGGGGAGGCTCGCACTGCCTTCCCTCTGACTGCTGCTGCGCCTTCGCCGCTGGAAAGCCGCGATTGAGCGGCTCGGCCGAGGCGGCCGCCCGCACACAACTGCTTCAGGTGCATCTCTTCGCGATCCTTGTGGCTGCTCCGAGCTGCTTCAAAGAACGGCCCGAACAAATGTGAAAGACCGAGAAGGTTATAGATTTCTTTGTCTGCTTTTGCACTTTACTTTTTTTCTACGGCAATTTTGCAGAGCGGCGAATCCACCATGTGCTGCTTAAACGTGTGCATTCAGCCATTAAAGAGTGGGCCCTGGTCTTAACACCACTACTGCCCAGGGGCCAGGTTCATGCCACAGGTCAAGAATAAAATAGGAAATAAAGTTCTACGCTCGTACGGAGTTTCATCCGCCCTTTTCGGGACTGGAAGAATGCATAATAAAGTCTGAAACTTGCGCGTTCTTTCCGCATCCTAAATGAGATTTGTATTGACAGCTTCAGCGGGTTAGGCCTCTGTTGTAAGGGATGCTGGGAGTTCTACCTCAACTTAGAAATCCCTGGTAGAGTGTCTAGGCTATAGAGGGGACCGCCCGCTTAATGAACTCAGTCAAGATGGCTGAGCTGCCTAAATAGCAAACCCAGCCTTTGTCAGCTCCTCAAATCTGGATCTAGCCATTATTGTATTTCGATATTGGCAGTTCTCTGCTTATTGTAACTGCAAGCTGACTTTGGGGGAGTTTATGGTTCCCCTTTCCTACAAGGTTCAGGGGAGGGGGGACAGACAAAATAATTCAAAGTAATTAAACTTGTGATAAATGTGTTAATGCCAACAAGAGAGTTTGATGTGAAAGGGGGGAAAAGCAGTAATGCAAGCCCTGCACTTCTCAGGAAGGGAAAGCTGTGGGGAAATAAAGGAAGGGTCTGCCCCTAGCCTGTACTGTTTGTTTTGTATCTAATAAAGGGTAGAGGGGCCTTTCTCTGTTGCCTGAGGCCTAGGATTTAAATATATACCACAGATGGAAATTCCATATTAAAAAGCCTTTCTCTAAAATGTAAGGTTATTCTTGATTAAATTTTTTTTCCGCTTAAGGAATGTTCCTTGCACCAGTTTCAGAAAATAGACTCTTAAGTTCTTTCTTCAGGCCCGTAAAGTAGCCGTAGAGAATCAGACCATCTATTGCTCCCATTACTGTAGAGGCCGGCTCTCAAACCCCAGATGGAGGCAAGTAGCTTGACATGTGCTTCGGAACACAGGTGCTAACTCACCCTGCGGAGTTTAACCGAGTTGGGCAGCGATCAGTTTAGGGGTGCGCAGTAGAGAAGGTCGAGTTAGTGAGAGCTCAGGTAAGCGCAGACCACCACCTGAGGACCCCTTTAACTCCTTATGTTTAACCTGCTTCAAGGTTGTGCCAGAATTAGCAGACCGGAATTTCAGCTTCTGGCCTTTTCTTCCCAACTCTTGAATAACAAAATGGGACGTGTCCAAATGCAGGCTACAGGAAAAAAGAATGAGAGGCCAGGACTTTTGTTTTAACCTAATACCCTGTCCTAAGAAAATCAAAATTAATTTCAAATTCGTCTTTCTAAAACTCCATCTAGCAGTCATTTACAAGATAATTTTAGGTGATATTTCTGTTGTGTGTTTGTGTTTTCATAGACATTAATTCAATAGTCCCTTTTTCAAAAATTATGGGTTTTGGGGGTTGTTTCCCTTTGGTTTTTGGTACAGGAGCTTATACTGCAACCCAGGTTGGCCTGAGATTCACAACAGTCCTTCCACCTCAGCTTCCTAAGTGCTGGGATAGTGAGTATTTGCTATCACGCACACCCACTATCTCCTGCAAGGTACTTGAAGAGATAACCAAAAGTAACAGTATGTACAACTATGTTAAGTAGTAAATACCATGGTAACAAGAATAATTGAGGCGGTCCCATAGCAATAAGGATGCGCATACAGGATGTACACTGACCTACTATCCCGGAAGCGACTACGAAGGACAGCCAATCAGAGAAGGCCTGTTAAAGCCAAGGGTTTAACGAACATGCCTTGCATAGACGCTGTCCTGGACAAGGGTAAGCTATCAGAAATAGCAGTGGTAGCCAACACTTGGGAAGCAGAGGCAGGAGAATGTCTGAGTTCGAGGCCAGCCTGCTCTACAGAGTGAGTTCCAGGACAGTCGGGGCTATACAGAGAAACCCTGTCTTAAAAAAAAAAAGAAAGAAAGAAAGAAAGAAAGAAAGAAAGAAAGAAAGAAAGAAAGAAAGAAAGCAAGCAAGCAGTGGCTTTAGGTTTGATACAATACAGACATTGGTGTCAGGTCTGATACAATACAGACACTGTATCTCTGCTTTAGAACTCATCTCAAGGTGTTGCTGAAATGAGGGTCCAAGATGGAGATACTGAAGATCTTGAAGTCCTGTAAGAATAAGGACTTTAAAATCTGCTCCCTTCACCAAAAAGTAAAATAAAATAAAAATAATTTTCCCCTAAATGCCACCATCACAGACAGAAATGTTGTTAGACTCTACATATCAATTTTATTCTTCACATAAATCGGTACTGTCATCAGCCCATTGGAACCCTTGTTCCTCAGAGAAATAACATGCTATTAAAAAACTTCTTTACCTCCGTTCAACCTTCCACCTACCATTAGCTGGCGAGTGCTTTATGGTTCTAGCCAACATCACTTAACTCTCTACCTTGTGTCTCCCACCCTGCCTCATCCCACAACACATAAATACCCAACACATTCTTCAGACAGGCCTACTGCTCCCTGACATCCCAACCAAGGCAATTACCTCAGTTCCTTATTTTTCTTTGTATTTTCATACCAAACGTACCTACACTTCAAATATACACTCCTAGATATCTTGAAGTCAAAGTAATGTTTATGTGGAAGGTATTTTGTTATTGTGGTTTTTGGTTTTTTGAGACAGGGTTTCTCTGTGTAGCCCTGGATGTCCTGGAACTTACTCTGTAGACCAGGCTGGCCTCGAACTCAGAAACCCACCTCCCTCTGCCTCCCAAGTGTTGGGATCAAAGGCGTGCGTCACAGCTGGGCACATGGAAGGTATTTTAAACAAACTGCAGCACTTGCTCTTCAGAGACATTTTGAGGCTTCTCAAGAGCTCCCAAGTGAAGGTTCTTCAGAGCATCTGAGCTTGCACACCGTAATTGCCTCTCTCCACGGACTTCCAAGTTAGAACCCTTCACTCCCTGCCCCTAACGCTAAGCATGCCCTGCCTTTCAGGACACAGGCCTTCGGTAGATGACCTCCTCTGTGAGCGTGACACCCTCTCCCCAAGATTGAAGATGCTCAAGAGTGATTTCCCATAGGTGTGTGTGTTCTTGCCTACTTGTGCAACAATCACCAGAAAACCCTGAGCAGGCCCATTCACACTCCGGGGCTTCCGTTCTCTCCTCAGTTTGACAACGAAAACAGACAATTTCTGTATCCCTCTGCCCCTCCCTACATAACAGGGACACATCACATTCTGTACAAAGGAGATAGAACCCAGAAAGTGATTTAAGCCAGGAGTGAGGAATCACAAACCTTCCAGGTACCAGAATAATGACAGTGGAGAGCTCATTCCCTGGGCTTAAGCCTTTGCTAATGAGATAAAGTCATGGATTCCGTTTCCCTACGGAAGTTAGATTGGATCAGTTTTATAACCACAGACTGCTTTTCCTAATCCAAGGCCTCATGTTGTAGTATGTGTGATTGGACACACCAGTTTTGAGGTAAAGTGAGTATTTCTAGGAAAATTGTTTAGGTGAACAAAAGTCTTACCTTTAAGTATGTATTGAGTGATCCTATAATTTTGTTTTGCTTCGTTTCTTGTGTGTGTGTTGGTTTTTGTTGATTGTTTTTTGTTTTGCCTACATAATTGTGTACTCCATGTTATCCCAATGATGTAAATGTTGGTTTCACCTCAATTCTTTCTACTGATGTTTATAAGAGCTCAGTTTGATATTCCTCTCAGTATTTCAAATTAGGCCTTCTTGAACTTTTCCCACTTGGAAACCATTTTTGCTCCAAAAAAATTCTTTTACAAGACTTTGGGTTTATGAGCATATAAAATAGATACACAAATAAAGCATTTATTTATAGTAAATCATAAAGAACTTTGTTTTAGAACAATTCTTTGGTATCATGCCTATACCATTAATAAAGATGAAAGCATATTTGTATCCTAATGAGGCGGTTGCCCTTCTTTACTATATCACCAAGAATTAAATCTCATCTGAATATTTAATATTGCAGGCTGTAGTGCAACTTCATGATTTTTCAGAGTTTATTGATTTTTAGACTTTATAGTCATCAATGTTGAGACTGCCACTTCATGTAAACACCACAAAATGGCGGACATATGTTTAAGGCCATTTTAGACATTTTTGAAAATGTTGTCCTAATTCCAAGGCAAAATTTATTTGGCAATATCTTTTATTTATTGAGTCAGAACTCAAGCCAACAATGCAAATAGTAACTTTTAAAATCATTCTAACAGGATACAATCAGAGGATCTGTGCTAACGGATGGTAGTAAAATATTGGAGGTCCAGCCAGGCATGGTGGTGCACGCCTGTAATCCCAGCACTTTGGAGGCAGAGGCAGGCGGATTTCTGAGTTCAAGGCCAGCCTGGTCTACAGAGTGAGTTCCAGGACAGCCAGAACTACACAGAAAAACCTTGTCTTGAAAAACAAACAAACAAACAAACAAACAAACAAACAAACAAAAACAAAGAAGAAAGAAAAAAAAAAAAGATTGGAGGTCCTTGTTTGCTATAATTATACCGCTATGCTTATTTAAGAGGAAAACATTTTGTAAGTACAATCCAAACACTGCAGGCCATGGCCTACAACAGTCTCAAGTCTAAGCCTCAATGTTTTGAGTGACATTTGCCAGCATTTCACAGTGTAGTCATGTGCTCAGTACAATGTGCACACACTGTATGCCCAGAAGCGAGGTTCAGTGGAGTTGAGATACAGCCCAGGAGAATGCTGCCGGAAGTGGCTTTAGATGCACTGCATTCTTTATTTTGAATTAATCTTTGGTTGGTGTACGATCAAGAGCCCTTTGCTGTTACCAGTTGCTTTGTATACATGACCTCCATATTCAGCTGTGTAACCCAATGTAGGGCTGCAGTCCACAGCTTAAGAAGATGAGTTCCACATAACTGTGAAAGGTTTGTTGAAGAACTTTAATCCCAGTCCGTGTTCTCATTCTTGTGATGTGTCTGCATGTGTTACCGGCACAGAACTTGTGATAGTGAAATA
This sequence comes from Apodemus sylvaticus, assembly GCF_947179515.1. Taxonomy (NCBI): domain Eukaryota; kingdom Metazoa; phylum Chordata; class Mammalia; order Rodentia; family Muridae; genus Apodemus; species Apodemus sylvaticus. The sequence continues at coordinate 7,753,595 of NC_067494.1, read as the reverse complement.
GCGTTGAAATTCTGAGAACATTCTAGATGGCCCGCCACTTGAGTCACAGCAAAAGATCAATCGATCAATCAAGACTACACATAATTATGTCTATATCTGGACTACGTATAAGACTATATGAAAGCTAAGAAAACTAAGTTCAAGTAATTTAGTGGTAGAGCTCTCACTAGCTACACAAAAGAGCCATCCAATCCCGGGCACTGGTAAAAGTAAAAACAATAAATAAAATAAAACAAAAATTTCAAAGGAAGCCTAAATGTCAAAGCCTTAGAACTAAGCAAAATTAATGAGAAGAAACAAGCCTTCAGAACAGATCAGTGACAGTAGTCCCCAATTATTTCTTTAGCAATTCAATCTTGAATTGTCTTTGCTTTTCCCTGACCACAGGAGGATGGATTAGGAGTCAACATTTACTCCTCTTTCTATAGTTGTAAAATAAAATATAATAGGGGAGCATTATCAAAATTTTCCAGATGAATGCAAGAAAGGGTCCTCAGTATTTAGTTGTAATGAATAAATGTTAGAGACTTGCTCCATTTTAGTATATTAGCAAGATATTAGGAAATGATAATTACATATATTTATGGGTATTATGCCTCAAATATGAAATGTATGGTGAAGGTTTGGTTTCCAGAGTAATGTGCAGAGGAAGGGATTACAGAAGTGACTGGATCTCAGGACGCTTCTGTTTGACCTGATCAATGACCTTTTATGGATTCACAGTTGAGTGGACAATGGGGAAGTGAAGGACTGTGGGATGTACTCTTGACTGACATCATTGGGTTAGTATACCTTTAAGGTTATATCTTGTACCTGGCTCTTCCTCTCTCTGTCTTGTTGTGTCTTGGCTACATTGATGGGAGCAACTTCCTCTGTCACCATCATATTCTATCTCATCTCAGGCCCAGAGTAATAAAGTTATCACTCAGGAAAAAAAAAAAAAAAGCTGAACCCTCAGAAACTGGGAGCAGTTCCTCCTACTCCCCTAGTTGTTGTCTCAGGTGTTTTGTTACAAATGAAAAGATGTCTAACACAATGAGTTACAAAGTTATTCTAATACTGTATCAATTTGGAATGATTGAATTAGGCTAATTAACGTTTCCTTCACTTTAGACACTTATTAATGGTCTCAGCTGTCTAACTGAAACATTGTATTCATTGTCCCCGCCCCCACCCACATCTCCACATTCTGTGGTACTCCTGCTGATAATCAAGGTTCAATTCTGCTTTTGAGTTAGATTTTTATTAAAAGAGCGTTTTATACTTATCTTTCTGTGTCAAGTTGCTTTAAGTTCTGGGTCATTATATTGTCTCAAATGAAACAAGTTCCCAGTTCTTAAGGCTGACTAGTATTCCACTACCCATAGTTCTGTATTCTCTTTAACTGTTTATTGGTGGCGGGATACAAGTTGATTGTACTAGTCAGCTGTCATCAATAGTGCCACAATAAACATGGGAGTGACTGTCTCCTTCACACACTGCCTTCAAACTCTTTGGGTTTATACCGACGTGTAGCTTGTTGCATGGATAGATCATGCGCACGCATAGTTGAAGGGTTTGTTGTTCTGTTTGTGTTTCTGTGTCTTTTGCACCTCTGGGCTGTTTTTGTATGACTTTACTAGTGACCGTGGTGTCCAGGAATATGCTCCATATCCTGGTCCGTGCTAACCTTCCACTGTTGATAATGGTCTTCCTAACATGAGTACAGTGACAACTTGCCTCCATAATAATTTTATCTCTCAAGTGATAGGTAGTGTTGAATATTTGCTTTAAAAAAAAAAAAAAAACTCAATTGTGTGTCTTTGTTTGAGAAGTACTTGCTGAAGTCTTGTCCGCCTTCTGTTTGTTTCTGTGCTGCCTAATTCAGACGTGAAACCTCCTGAACCGTGAGCCAAATCAAAGTCTCAGTAACTCATAATGGGTGCTCAATAAACACTGATTAAGCTGTTGGAAGAAATGCTATGATACATATTATTAAATCACCCTCTTGCCCCTTTCTTTCTCACTGGTCACCAGGCCATGGGTATCAGGCCATAGGAGTCTTCATGGGCAAGAGCATCCTGAAAATTCCTAAAGGCATGTAAGCAGAGCACCTTATGGAATCATAGGCCTTATTTCAAAGGAGCCTGCTGTTGAGAATATATTATGTTTATTTAGCATTTATATTATACTTTTACACTCTCCAGGCCTGTTCGGGTTTTAACTAAATATTTATTTAAAACATTCCCACACTATCTTTTGTAAGAAGATAACCGAGGCATGCTTCCAGTTTCTAATTTCTGTGTCTTGTGTTTGAGAATGCTGACTTTGTCACATAAGTACAGTAAATCTCTTTCTCTCTCTCTTTGTGTGTGTGTGTGTGTGTGTGTGTGTGTGTAAAACACTATATTGAAATACCCAAGCCCAATCATAGACAGCTCTGGAATCTTAGGAAGAGAAGAGCACACAGGATAAGCTTAAAGGATAAGCCCACACTTGCTTTTGGTCACTGTCATTGTGGATTGAAACGTCATTAATGCAGAGACGCGTCTAGTAAAGCTGGAAGACCTTGTTGTGTCCCTTTTGGTCAGGGTTTAAGGCTCCAAATAGGCCTTCATCTGAGGATCCTCCCACTTCACTAGGGGGTCCTTCTGTCTCTCATCAATGTCTCTAACAGTTCTTTCTAAATTCTAAACCCTCCATCTCCAGAGAAACAACATCCTTGTTTCTTACCCATGCTGTGCCTTTGAATGTGCTCTTCGTCACACCCTCCATGCTGACTAGCTTTGTGGCAACTTGACACAAGCATCTTTTTGGAAGAGGGAACCTCAAATTAAGGACACCCTACCCACCCACCGCTCCCGCCCCATACACATGCCAGATTAACTCGTGGATACGACTGTGGTTCTTTTTTTTTTTTTAATGGATGGCTGATGTTTGAGGGTCGAACTCATTGTGGGTGGTGCCATACCTGAACTGGTGGGCTGTCACGCTGTGAGAAAGCAGGCTGAACAGGTCATGAGGAACATTCAGTTAGCAACATCCCTCCATGGCCTCTGTGTCAGCTCCTGCCTCCAGACTCCTGCCATGGCTTCTCTAAGTGATAGGTTGAGTTGCTTTTGGACAGAGTTTTATCACAGCAATAAAAACTCTCACTAATCACCTGTTCTCAAAGCAACGAATTTTCATTCTCCACTTAAAATGTCTAGGCTGTTATTCTCTCAAACTTTTTTCTTTTTTCTTTTTTAAAGGTTTATTTATTTATTCTATGTACATGAGTACACTGTAGCTGTACTGATGGTTGTGAGCCATCATGTAGTTGTTGAGAATTTGAATTTAGGATCTGTGCTGACTCTAGTCGGCCCTACTCACTCTAGTTTGAAGATTTATTTATTTGTCATATGTAAGCACACTGTAGCTGTCTTCAGACACACCAGAAGAGGGCGTCAGATTTCATTATAGATGGTTGTGAGCTACCATATGGTTGCTGGGATTTGAACTCAGGACCTTTGGAAGAGCAGTTAGTGCTCTTAGCCACTGAGCCATCTCTCCAGCCCCTATCTCAAGCTTTCATCATAACCAAAAGCTATTTTTCTAATTCCAAGTATTAAATAGGAAGAAAAAAAAAAAACTTGCCTGTTTTCTACACCCCTTCAAACTTTGGATTATAATCTCTCACTTTTCTTTGCTTCCAACATCTTTTTTTTTTTTTAGATTTATTCTGGATTTAATTGTTCTATTTGTATAAATGTTTTGCCTGCATGTATACATGTATACCATGTGCATATCTGGTGCCATCAGAAGAGTGCATCACATCTCCTGGAGCTGGAAGAACAGGTGTTTGTAAGCGAGGTCATGAAGGGGCTTGTTCTCTGCAGGAATGACAACTGCGCTGAAGAACTGAGCCATCCCTCCTGGCCCCCAAACATCCGTCTGTCTGCCTGTCTGTCTGTCTGTCTACCTGCCTATTATCTATCAAGCCATCCATTTGTCTTGTTGGTTATGTGGGTGTGTCCATGTAGGTCAGAGGACAACATTGCTGAGCTGGAATTCTTAATCCACCTTCTTGTGGGTTGGGGGGTGGAACTCAGGTCTGGAAACTTATACAGCAGGCAGCTTTACCACGGAGCCATCTCCCTACCATCTCTGCCTTCCTGAACAACTAGTTCATGCTTACTTTCTTTATTTCCCTATCTCCTAGTCATTTTTAAACGATGGATGTTTCTGTGTGTGCGTTCCTCTGTGGAAAGTCCCCAGCAACATCCTACACGTGAAGTCCACTCCCACAGGCCGCTTCCTATTTAAGATTTTGGAAACACTTGTCAGTGCTGACTAATCCCTTTTATACCTGTCTTTTCATGCAACTTTCCTGTCACTTGGCTGTTCCAGTGTTCTCTTGTTCCATAGGCCCAGCCCCCTCTTTCCCTTCTCATCTGGTGAATTCGTGTTTGGTATTTAAATTAGCATTCTGACTGGACTGAGAAACTGTCCCAAGGAGTTGTAAATAATTATTTCTGAGTGTATCTGTGAGGATATCTTCAGAGAAGAGGCATCATGAGTTGGAAGACCCACAGATTATCAACACCAGGCAACCCTAGTGCAACATTGTAAAGTACTGTGTGTCTGGGAACCCAGACAGAACAGAAAGATTTCCTGTGTCACTCTCCTGGGGATGGAATGCATGATTCTTCTCTTGTTCGTAGACAATAGAATTCCAGGACTTCTTATCTTTGCACTCCAAACCCACCCCAACTCCACACCCTCTGAACACCACTGACATCCCAGTACTACTGAAAACCTTATTCTCTCTCTCTCTCTCTTCTCCTCCCTTATTTTTTGTTTTGTTTGTTTGTTTTTCAAGAGACGGGGGTTTCTCTGTATAGCTCTGGCTGTTCTGGAATTCACTCTGTAGACCAGGCTGGCCTCAAACTCAGAAATCCGCCTGCCTCTGCCTCCCCAAGTGCTGGGATTAAAGGTGTGTGCCGCCACTGCCCAACCAGTTTATTCTCAAACTGAGACACATAGCAGCATCCTTTTATGAAACTTCTTAACAGTCATTTGGGTTTGTTTTGTAATAAACTTCCTCTGAATATGGATGTACTCATCCACCAATCCTCCATATATCATCTATCCTTCCTCCTTCATGTCTCTATGAAGAACTCTGAACGAATGTGCATCTGAAACCAAGTTCTGACCCTTTCTAATTACTCTGTACTAATTCATATTCATTGAGAACCTGACAGATTCTTGACTCATCTAAGAAATAAATTTCTGGGTATTTCCCTTAGAAAATTGGTAGTCCTGGTTAATTAAGGTAGGAAGACCCACTTTAAAACTCTATAAAGCCAGGCGGCTGTGGCGCACACCTTTAATGCCAACATTTGGGAGGCACAGGCAGACAGATTTCTGAGTTTGAGGCCAGCCTGGTCTACAAAGTGAGTTCCAGGAAAGCCAGGGCTATACAGAGAAACCCTGTCTTGGAAAAAAAAAAAAAAAAAAAAAAAAAAAAAAACAACAACAACAACAAAAAAGCTCTTTAAAGATGGGCAGTACCATTGTATAAGCTGGTGTCCTGGACTGTATCAAAAGAAGAAATTGAGGCTATTTGCCATCATTCCCTACTCTCAGCTTCCTGGTTATAGATCATCTTCCTGCCCCCAGCCATTTCCCCCAGGGTGAACTGCATTCTCTCAAACTGTGAGGCAAAGTAAACTTGTCTTTCCTTTATAAATATTTTTAAAATATATATATTTGTTTATTATTGTGGGTGTATATGATGGAGGTGTGTACCATGGTGTGTGTGTGTGTGTGTGTGTGTGTATTTGGGTAGATAGGGATCAGAGGAGTCAGCTTTCTCTAACTTTTATTCAGGTTCCAGGGGTCAAACTCAGATCATCAGACTTAGCTTGACAAGGACTTTTACTCCCTGAACTACTTTGCTGCCTCTGTTTCTTCTTTAGGTTGTCTTTTCCGGCATTTTTTGTCACAATAAGAAACGTAACTAAGACATTGCCTGGGTTGGGCTTTCTCTTGTCATGAAAAGTTACCATAACCATACATGTTTTCTTATAAAGAAAACAATATTTAATTGGGGCTGCCGTACAGTTCAGCACTTTAGCCCATGCTTATCTTAGTAAGAAGCATGGCAGGAGGCAAATAGACATGCAGACGGCTGCTAGAGAAGGAGTTGATGGTTCTACACCTGGATCTGCAGGCAGCAGAAACAGAATGGCATTAGGCCTGGCGTGAGCATCTAAACCTCAGAGTCTGTCCCCAGTGACTCGCTTCCTCTGAAAAGAGCACAGCTACTCCTAAAGGCCACGCCTCCTATTATGCCACCGTCTAAACCACACCATCTAAACCACATTCCCTCCCTTGACTCCCATAGACTTGTAGCCATATCATGACAGACAGGCATTCAGGCCAACTTCAAAAGTTCCCGTAGTCTATCACTCTGAACCTTGTTCAAAAGTCCAAAATTCAGTCTCTCCTGAGACTCATGTGATCTATAATCCCCAGTAAAATCAAAATCGAAAAGCTGATTGTCTTAGTCAGGGTTTCTATTCCTACACAAACATCATGACCAAGAAGCAAGTTGGAGAGGAAAGGGTTTATTGAGCTTATACTTCCACACTGCTGTTCATCACCAAAGAAGGTCAGGACTGGAACTCAAGCAGGTCAGGAAGCAGGAGCTGATGCAGAGGCCATGGAGGGATGGATGTTCCTTACTGGCTTGCTTCCCCTGGCTTGCTCAGCTTGCTTTCTTATAGAACCCAAGACTACCAGCCCAGGGATGGCACCACCCACAAGGGGCCCTCCCCACTTGATCACTAATTGAGAAAATGCCGCACAGCTGAATGTCATGGAGGCACTTCCCCAATTGAAGTTCCTTTCTCTGTGATAACACCAGCCTGCGTCAAGTTGACACACAAAACTAGCCAGTACACTGATCATATACTTCTTCCAAAAGTGAGGAAAGAGAGCTTAGTGAGGAAATATAGAACCAAAGAAATACCAAAAAACCAGCTGGTCAAACTCCCAACTCTACATCTCCACATTTAATATCAAAATGCCCTTCAGACCTCCAACTCATTTTAGCTTTATTGATTGCAACACATGTCTATCTCTTGGGCCTGTTCTACTCCCTGGCCACTTGGCATTGGGCTTTTCTTCACTCTGTTTACACTTCCTGGTGCTCCTTTTCTCTTCCTGTTTTCCTTGCTTAAGGAAATCTTGCTCCTTTTAATTATAAATGTACATAAGACTGGCCACTAAAAGCCATACAACATAGTCAATACTAAGTTGTTTTTAAATGTCCTCCCATAAAGCTGTTAATCCATGTTCTTCAATTTAGCCTCAGACAGATTGTATGGGCCGAAATAAGGGCAAAAACAATCATGTTCTTCAACATATCACAAGAATGGTTTCCAGGCCACATACTAATATTCTTCTCTGAAACATGTTGTGCCAGGCTCCAACAGTTCAAGTCATCCTCAGCACCACTGTCTTCAATGCTCACAGCCCATTAAATTCTGCTTAAAAGTTCAGCTGCTTTTCTAATCCAAGGGTTCGGTGTCCACATTCCTTCAAACAAAGACACGATCTAGCCTTTCATAGCAAGACACCAGTTTCTGGTGTTGTAAGACTCTGGCGACTCTTAGCTTACTGAGGACTCCTGAGTGAACAGAAGAGGTGGGAACTGATGCAAAAAGCAAGAGGAATTTATTGTTCCAACATGTTAGGGCCCCCCTGCACGTGGAGAGAAAGAACGAACGACCCCATGCAGCCCACCAGCGAGCCTTTATACAGTTCTCGAGGCAGCAGCAATGAGGCACAATGTGAATGGCAGAACAGTGTAACTTTTAAACTGATTGGTCTTTAGAGTGAGGTAGGTGGCCAATGGTTTCAGAATGTGTCTATGACCTCTAGGCCTCCCCTACCAGCAGGTGGCTGGTAGTCAGTCCCTCCTCCCTAAGGAATGCAATAGCCCCTCCCTTCCAGAGGGGAGGGGTGCCTATGTTCTTTATGGCCTGTCTCTTTGGAAGGGGTGGGGGGTGTCTAGTGGAAGTTTTCAAAGTTTCTGAGCTGTCCTATTCAGTATGAGCTTCTGCCGTAGGGTTTCTATTGCTGTAAAGAAGCACCATGACCCTAGGAACTATTATAAAGGGAAACATTTAATTACGGCTGACTTACTGTTCAGAGTTTTAGTCCATTATTATCATGGTGGGAAGCATGGTACTGTAAGACCCCCAGAAACCGAGGGTGCCCCAGCACCCCAAGCCTCGAAAGGCGACACCCAAATCACTCGCAAGAAATGGTCTCGATGCAATAACATGAGGATTTCTTTATTCCGGAATTCTGGGTTCCACAGTCGAACACCGCGCAGGGTTAGAGGACTGTGGACCCCGAGCACCGAATTGCGACAGCTTTTATAAGTTCACAACAAAGCCCGCGAATCACCAACCAATCATTCCTTAGCATGGAGAGCCCACGAAATGCGAGCCAATCGATTTGTACCACTCCATAGTTTTTAGGCCAATCAGTTTAAATTATCGGAGTCCACACCAGTAATACCAGATGACCTTGAACTCAAGAGATCTCCTTGTCTTAATCTTCTGTAATCCATAGTCACCATGCTTCAAGATCTCCATGCCAAGATCCAGGTCAGAAACTTGTATCTCTGAGCCTCCAGATTAGGATCATAGGTGAGCCTTCCAATTCTGGATTGTAGTTCATTCCACATATAGTGAAGTTGACAACCAGGAATAGCCGCGATACACGCTAAGTGAAGTAAGCCAATCAGAAAAGGAGGAAGAGGTTGATTCTACTCAAATGAAATGCTAGAAGTAGAAAATTCCTAGAGGCAAGGAATAGAAAGGCAGTTGTCCCGGGCTGTGAGGAGGTAGTATACAGGGAATTTATTTAATGGGTAAGATTTTCAGTTTGCAAGAACAAAAATTTCAATAAACCAGTGGTCCAGAGCAAAGTGATCACACTTTCTGTCACTAGATTGTGCTCTAAGGTAGTTAAAATGGAAACATTTATGTGGAGTTTTATCACAGTTAAAACAGTTTTTAAAGGCTGGAGAGATGGCTCAGTAGTTAAGAGCACTGACTGCTCTTTCACAGGTCCTGAGTTCAAATCTCAGCAACCACATGGTGGCTCACAATCATCTATACAGCTACAGTATACTTATATACATAAAATAAATAAATAAATAAATCTTGAAAAAGCCCAACAGTTTTTAAACTAAGTTTTAATTGTACAGAATAAGAACTAAGGACTGTGCCAGGCATCAGGAAACCAGAAACAAAAACTAAGTTCACAGTCCTGGGAGCACCTGTGCTTAGACAAAACTCACATTAACTGTTAACTGCCCTTGAGATATAAAGATTTCCTCTGTTCCGTCTTATTTTAGCACTTGCCATACCCTGCTCCATACAGTATCTGCTCCATGTAATCTATCAAAGCACTTAATGCAGTTCATTGCACATAACGGGAGCTCAATAAATACCCGCAGAGTTGAACAGTACAGAGCGGAAGTTAGCTCTAGCCATCAATGATGATCAGCACCAGAGATGACGCCTTCCTCCTAAAGGATGTGCAGAGGAATGGCACTCTCTAACAAAACTGATCACAGAGAAAGAAGTCTTACCTCAGAAACAAATCTGGGGCTGGGGCAGTTACCGAGGGTCGAATGGCAGCTTAGCATATGTGAGGTGCTGGGTGGGAGCCTCCCAACACTACAAACAAAACAAAGCCCACCACGACTACATCACTCTGCACTGGGGATCCCTGAGTATTATGAGCGTAATGGATAGGACCAGATATGATGAGTGTTCCAAATTTCACCTCTAGAGCCAGGCTTTAAACATGGCGGCATGGGCTTAAGTATACAATGACATGTGGGAATCGGTAACTTCCTAATCTCAGATAATGTTAATTATCCTCACCTACCTGTCAACAGTGACTTAAGCCTATGAACTTGAATGTTGGGAGGTTATTATTATTATTTTTTACCCCAACAAGCTGGGACTCTTCTTTTTAATTTCAGGAGAAGAGTTTCTTTTTTTTTCTTTTTTTCTTTTTCTTTTTTTTTTTTTTTTTTGGTTTTTTGGATTTGGTTTTTTTTCGAGACAGGGTTTCTCTGTGTAGTCCTGGCTGTCCTGGAACTCACTCTGTAGACCAGGCTGGCCTTGAACTCAGAAATCCACCTGCCTCTGCCTCCCAGAGTGCTGGGATTACAGGCGTGCGCCACCATGCCTGGCCAAAAATTTACAAAGGAAGTATGGCTTTTCCAATTTTTTTCTTTTCTTTTTTGAGACAGGGTTTCTCTGTGTAGCCCTGGCTGTCCTGGAACTCTGTAGACCAGGCTGGCTTAGAACTCAGGAATCTGCCTGCCTCTGCCTCTCAAGTGCTGGGATTAAAGGCGTGTGCCACCACCGCCACATGGCAGGAGAAGAGTTTCTGTCTTACCACCTAGATGTAGGCCCCTGGATGCTTATAGTCATGGTTCTGATTCAGGGAAGATTGCTTTTGTGTCAAGATCTCTGCTTAGATCTTTATGTTTCTTCTTTGCCACTAGGCTGGAGAGGTGGGCTTCTTTTCATATGCTAATGCTAAATGTCTTTGCTTATTTTGTTGTTGTTTGTTTTGTTTCATTAACAGTATGACACTTTCCTTTTAGGGAGCTTACTTTCTCATTTCAAACTGCCCTGGGGTATGTCCTTTCTCAGGATTCTCCACAAAGAATTTTGGGGTAAATAAAGTGAGGCCAACTAGACACTGTTGGAACCATCTGAACCCTGACTCCACTGGAGCCTCTGAGGGCAGAGACACAGATCGATCACTTCAACACACGCAAATCAAACTCGTGAATGCTGGCTCTTTGCTGTTGATTTTTAAAATTCCAGCATCCTTCAGCGCTGTGGTCTATCAAGTCTCATTCTAATAAACCCTGCTTTTCTCTATCTCTGCTTATAAACCGAAACTGCGGCGCCATAGTTTTCTGTTCTGATTGCAGCTGTCTGAGCAGGCTTGCAGGCATGCGTTTACAGCAGCACAGTTGTTATCTCACTGTTTAAGTCGCCAGAGGTCTGGGCACAGCCAGAGGACTGTCCCTGCCGAGGCCTTCCCAGAAGCAAGCTCTCCCCTAAGGTCTACATTCCAGTTCTAAGCCCACCTGGTAACTGGAAAAACTCCATTCCTGCCAATTAGAATACCAAAGTCTCCTTTCCCTTCTGGCTGTCCCTGCAGCTGTCTGCTCAGAGGTCTAGAAGATCTCTCTATCTCAGCACCCAACCCTACCTGGAGTTATTTTGCAACACTGTGTGTGTGTGTGTGTGTGTGTGTGTGTGTGTGTGTGTGTTTTCCAAGACTCCATGAGAGATATCAAGGCATTCAACAAAAATGTCAAGAATCAACATACGTGACTCATCACTCCAGAAAGCATAACACAGCCAAGATGACCCTCAAGAAGCTCACTTTGTATCAGAAAACACAGACAAATCCCAAAGATATGATTACACATTGGCGGGTGAAGGGGAACACAGAAGGGCGAGAAGTGGAGTTTGTTAAAATGAGAGTGAGAGAAATTGAAGAGAAAGTAAGAGGATGCGTCTTTAGAGAACAGTAAGCAAAGCAGCTTCCTAAACCTATTTCTGGAGGGAATTTCTCTTTAACACTGCTCTTTACAACTGAACACATAGTAAGTTTTCTTTCCTTTTTTAAAAAAAGATTTATTTATTTATTATATTTAAGTACACTGTAGCTGTTTTTCAGACGCACCAGAAGAGGGTGTCAGATCCCATTATGGATAGTTGTGAGCCACCGCGTGGTTGCTGGGATTTGAACTCAGGACCTCCAGAAGAACAGTCAGTGCTCTTCACCACTAAGCCACCTCTCCAGCCCCAATTAGTTTTCTTAATTAAAATATTGTAGTGAATTACTTCATATCCTGTTTTCTTAGTTAGTTTAAAGCCATGGTTCTCAACCTGTGGACCATGATCCCTTAGGGTTATTAAATGACCTTTTCTCAGGGGTCACTTAAGATCATCAGAAAACAAAGATATTTACATTGCACTTTAGGAAGGTTGAGAAGCACTGCTAGAAGGTAATTTAGAAGCCAGGGAAAAGAAATAAAATTTATTCATTTTTATAGCAAATGAATATGTCTAACTCGAAAGTATGCTCTCACTGAGGTGCAACCTGAATGGTATACTAATTTACTGACAGCTCACTTTCTTAGGGGGCATCTCCTATTGCTACCTGTGGACTCTGTTCTTTCTCTTGGGCAAAGATGTTACTGGTGGACAGTAAGTCAAATGGCACCAAGGTCACCAAAGAACAAAATAAATTAGAATAGAAAACAGAAGTTTATACTTTCAACTAAAATAAATAGATCTGTACCAGACAGACATGATTTATTAATTTTTTTACATAATAAGAAAGTATTATTGTAGTACTGTTAAGATAGCTGCTAAGAGATATGATGTTTTAAAATAATATTGTCAGATATACAGAACACATACCCTGATTCAAACTGTCCTTCTATTTATTCAATAATTCATCACATATTTATGAGAAACCTCTATATGTCAGATACTAGATTAGCTTCCAATAGCAAAGCACATACCACTCTCTTCAGAAAGCGACATGTTATCTTCACAAAGACAGCAGTTTCAGAATATCACAGAAGCTCTGAGGAAAGCAAAAGACAAAGAATTTTCCTTCACTTTAGGCAACTATATGAGGTTCCCTAAATGAGACATTTAAGTAGAGGTGTAAAAACAGGATGGAAGACATGGGTCCCTTTCCTCAAACACCCAAGCAAGAACTCAAGCATTTCTCTTGCTTATCTGACATAAACTGCCTGGAACCCACTCCCACCAGCTCCGAAACCTTCTAGAGTGATAAGTTTATGTCACCTGGCCACCGAGATCCTAGGATTTTAGCGTACTGGGACTGCAAATTCTTTCGTATAACCAGATCTACTAGCTTTAAAACCTTGAGCAAAAGTGGCTTCAATGATAAATCAGACTAATGCCCCCAAACTTAATAACTTTTCCCAAAACACAGTTATGATACCGGTTTGTCAACATACAGTTCGTATAACACAATTTGTGACTTAATTTTAATTTTACCTTCATTCTTTTTCTTCCAGATAAACAAATTGCAAACATGTAAACATGCTTACCAGTTAGTTCCATTGTTCTCATTAGATCTTGCCTATGATAATGATGTGGACTATTTTTACAAGACTATAATATATTCCTTATCTTACTACAAAGAAAATAGCAAGAACATATGCTACATTTGCAACATATGTAACAAATTACAAATGCACTTAGTTTTTTTTTTTTTCCTAACATCTATACTTTGTCCTATGGACCTTACAGATGACATGGATACAAAGTATTCAATGTAGCATTGCCTATAAGAAAAAATAACTTTTTGGACTGAGGATGTGGCTCTGTAGTAGAGTACATATATAGCATTCATAAGGCCCTAAGTTCAGTAGTTCAGTACCACTCAATAACACACACACACACACACACACACACACACACACACACATACACGCACACACACACACACACATACACATACATGCGCGCGCGCGCGCACACACACACACACACACACACACCTATAACCCATTAATCAATAACTTCTGATATATATCAGAAGTTATTATACAGATATATACTATATATATACTATATACAATATATTACATCATATTATATATAATAATATATGTAAAATAATAATTTACATATATATGTAAATAATTAATAACGACCACCTTGCCAGGCTTCTGCACCAAGTCTGGACAGGGTCTCACTGAGCGATGGCTCTCACTGTCGCCGCTGAGCCAGTCTCTTCTAGCTAGCTCTCACAGCATCCCAGCTCTGTTTCCTCCTTGCCATAGACTCTGTACATAGAGGGAATCCTGCACTCCCTCCTTATACACAAATACCCGGTAAAACATGACTCTTAAACTTAAGTAGGTAACCAAATATATTTATGTATATTAAACTCCCAATTTCATAATGCCAATTTACAATGATAAAGTCTTATCCCAGCTTTCTAAACTCTCCAAAACACCAGAAATATGTCTGAAGTCATCTGGATATCTGCGTCTCTCTCCCTGCTCCCCACGAGTCGACCACCGACCCTCTTTCTCTCTCTCCTCCCCTCACTTCCCTTAGCTCCTCCTCCTCTCTCCCCTCCAATCACTAGCCTCTCACTGCCTCAAAGTGAATGGATCTTGATATATATATATATATATATATATATATATATATATATATATATATGTGTGTGTGTGTGTGTGTGTGTGTGTGTGTGTGTGTGTAGTAAACTTTTCACAGGGAAAATAAAGTTTATCTATTAGAAGAATAGTGAAACTCTGTGAAAGGAGCAGCAGAAAGTGTGTAGAGAGTGTTTTGTATTTTCAAAGGAGAACACATTGCAGAAATACAGATACAGACAGTTGGATGGCAATAGGTGTAAGACAAAGAGTTCTCAAATTTTCTTTTATTTTTTGATAACAAGATCACTGCACGAAAAAATTGTTGCATGAGTCATCTTTCATATTACTTGCTAAATAAGAAACTGAAGCTTGACCCGCTCTGCGTAAGAACGAACGTGCCTCTGTATGAGTTGGTCATCTCAAAGAGTCAATATAAAAACAAACGGACTCTGTGCCAAAGACATGAAGAAGAAAAGCTTTAGGAACTTATGAAGTCAGTGAGAGAATGACGGGAAAGTACCAAGTAAACGACGGGTGACACCGGACAAGAAGTCCGGCTGAACGCATCCCTAGCCTCCCTGGTCTCTAGTGTAAGGATGGCGGAACAGAAACCCCACAATGCCATGAGTCATCATGAACTGTTCTGTGGCACTGTGCCACCACGGTCTTCTAGAATTGCTGGTCACATTTTTATCCTAGCATCCATTCATACAAAAGTCACTGGGGTGGTGGTGGTGGTGGTGGTGGTGGCGGCGGTGGTGGTGGTAATGGTGGTGGCGGCGGTGGTGGTGGTTAGAAACAGTGACTTAAAGACCATCTTAATCTGCATTGCTTTTAAGATAATTTTACCATGCATTTTACCACTGTCTGCTCATCCTCTCTTTCCTAAGGTGCAATATCTTGTTGGTGTCATCACGTGGTTTATCCAGATTACATCCATTGTATCTGTGTTCTAGGATCAAACTCTCATTTTTTTCACCGCAATATGTATTTGCAATCAAATGGCTCCAAACTGCTTTGTCTACTCATTTTAGAAAGTAAGTTCTCTTCAGAAGTTATCATCCATCTGTTAGTAAAGTAAAGCAGGAAGATGGCTGACAGAAAACTAATTTTGATGGAAGTACAACTGGTCAACCTTGCTTGCTTTGTACAGATAACACTACAAATCTCCACTGAGCACATTCCTACTTGAGGGACAAATGACTTCTGCTGATGTCACTTCTGTACATTACCATTTTCACAGAGACTTTGGAATGCATGGGGGCACTGCAAGGTGTCCAAAGTAGTTACTAGACCGGATTGACTGTATCCAGAATGAAAACCAAAGACAATAGACCCGGAAGCCAAGATAAGAATGAGAAAAATCATCTGGCAGTTTTAAATGACACATTCATACCTTCTAGCTTTTCAAAGTCTCCACAAGACAGTTACTCAGCCCTACCAAAATCTTGAGAGCAGTAATCAAATGTAAAATTGCAGTAAAAAATTAGATATGAAATGTTCAACATCAGGATGCCTTTGATCTACTTACTGGCCTTAGGAATATGAAACCCAGTTAGTTCAACATCTAGGCAGAAACGCAACCACCTCAAAGAGAAAAAGTTTGGCATCTCACTTTTCTCTACAGCACTACCAATGCCAGATATGATGATAAAATATGAAAAGAATTCTGAACTTAAGAAGTAGAACCATGAATTTTTTTCACAGGCATGAGAAAAGAGCATACTCAAACAAGAAAGACCCCTGGGAATGAAACACGCTGAGTTCTTGCAGAGAAAGGGAAATTTGCTGCAAACATTTGGTGGATTAAGATATGAATTAAATTTTAAAAAACTGAAAAGGACTTGAGGATACAGTTGTAGTGCCCTTGTCTGGCACATGCAAGGCCTTGGGCTCAATCCCTAGTACCGTGGGAAAACACCAAGGACAAAAGCGAAACTTGAAGAAGAGGTGGTGGAAGAATGGGTGCTGAGTCCTTATCTAGTTCTTTGTAGAATACAAGCAAACAGGACAAATTACCACAGCAAGTGCGGATAATATAAAAATAAAACCACAGTCATCACATGCACGACTGAGAGAGACGGGCCACAAAGAGCGAGGTGCTGACATCGTTGTCTGTCGGAGTTGTGAACAAGTGGACGCTGCCTGAAACTAAAACGTTTAGCTGAAAGTTTAAAGATAATTGACCTTTTCATTTTAATAAACTTAAAAACTTTCAATTATTTCCTAAGACTTTCAGACTGTATATTTTGACCGTATGCACTTCCCAGTCCTCCTTTTAACTCTTCTGAGGTCCACCCCCATGTTCATATCTACCCCAACTTGGTGACTTCTTTTTTTTCCCCCTAAGATTTTATTTATTTTATGTATATGAGTATACCATAGCTGTCTTCAGATATACCAGAAGAGGGCATCAGACCCCATTACAGATGGTTGTGAGCCAACATATGGTTGCTAAGAATTGAACCCAGGACCTCTGGAAGAGCAACTCTCCAGCCCATGACTTCTTTTCTTAATGACCATCAAATTCTGTCTGTGTTGTCAATGAGCTTCTGAAAATGGGGCCATCCACTAAGTGTGGTTCACCTACTAAGAGCCACACCCTTAAAGAAAACTGACCCAGAAGACTTCATTTTTTCCTCACTCAATAACTAAGGGTAGAGAGTCACAAAGCTCTTCTCTGTTTATGCTAGAATGTTGACTGGCTTGGTCTTGGCCAGGCTATGGATTGTAAGCTGCAGTTCCCTCATGCCCTGAAGACAGTTTGACTTCAGTCCTCCCCAACCTCAGCCCCTTCTATGCTTGCTTCCATGCTGATCCCTGAACCATGGGATGGTGGTAGTGAGCCTTATAGATGTCCTCTTTGTGGCAAGACACACCATTGACATGTGTTCTCTGCACTTGGACTAGTCATATGTTTTTACATTAAGTGCCGTTCGCTGTACAAAGGAAGTTCTCTAATGAGGTCTTAGAGTTTAGTTTGCATTAGTTTGAGTTTAGAGGTACAAATTTACATGAGAATTTGATACCATGTGCATTTAGGATAATAGTTCACCCTTAGAGCCTGTGCACTCTCCAATCAGGTATTCTTGGCCAGATTTATAATACCAGGCACGCGTTTCTACTTTGGGTCTGGCCTTAAATATAATCAGAAAGTACTTGCTAACCCTCATAACACAGGGTTCACGGCTGGGGAAAACTGTTGATGACCCTCCCTAGCAGCCCACGTAGCACTTTCCAGTTCTACGAGAACTGACCAGCAGTGCAGGGTACAGGGAGGAAGCTTCCTTGTCAATATCAACTTGATTTGTCATGTCCCATGCCAAATGTTTATGATGTCTTCAGAAATGGAGTCTTACCATCAGGTTCTTGTGGGCAATCAAGAACAACAATAGCCTCCGGGACACCTCTGACAGGGAGAATCTCACACCTGGCCCCATGTCTGTCTGTCTGTCTGTCTGACTGAGCATCCATCATCTGCCTCCTATCTATCTATCTATCTATCTACCTACCTATCTATCACCATCCATCTATATATTTATCCATTCACATCTATCCATTCATATCTATCTATCCTCTTTTTTCTTTCTCTCTCTCCCCCTTTCCTTCCCTCCCTCCCTTCCTTCCTTTTTTCCTTCCTTCCTTTCGTTTTCAATCTCTGACTTTTGAGAGGAGTAAAATCCTCTGTGTAAGGAAACTCCAATTGAATGCTCTCTCTCCCTGCCTCCACCTCTAAACACATACACACAGACAGACAGGCAGGCAGACAGGCAGACAGGCAGACAGACACACACACACACACACACACAAAGCTTATAAAATAGTGGGTTCCATATATTTTCAGTATACTTACTGTTGGTTACTCCTTTTCCTATCCCCTTAATAAGCTTTTAAACCTAAAGAGAGTTTTTGTTTGTTTGTTTGTTTGTTGTATTTGAAAGAAAACAATGTGAAAAACCATGAAGCCCAACTAGGCCTTTTTTTTTCCTCCTATTGTATACACTTAACATTAATTTAAGAAGTGAGACCGTGTCCGGTGTCGCCTGCCCACGTGGGTAAGAGTGCTTAGGAAGACATTGATTGCCAGTGCTTACTTTGTGGTCAGGTATTTTGTCTGTGCAGTCTTTGTCTTTTTCATCTTTGCATTTCTAATATTGCCGAAAAATCTTAATTATATATTATGTCTCTTCTTAAAAGAAACACTTCTCTTTAAATCCAGAACAGAGAAGTGGCCATTTCATGTCAACTGCTTCTCCCTGACTCTCCTCCAAACATAAGCCTCAGAACCTGCATTTATTTCCACACTGGTTTTTGCTTCTATTCTGTCTCTGCAGTGATGGCAGACTCTTGGTGTTGTGTCCAAATCTGAAGCTGGAAGCCTGTCCTCTCTTTCCCCAGTGTTCAGAACTCCCTTTTCCAGTCTCCAGGTAGACTATAGAAGTCCCAAGGACTACCATGCACAGGGATTTTAATATGGCAACGTGGCTGCTTGGCTGGAATGCAGACAGGCCTGGATTACAGTGTGATCTGGCTGGAATACAGACACACCCTTAGCACACGCCTTTAATCCCAAGCCTTGTAGGTAAAGTTAGTTTGCAGAAGGAAGCTTCATGATAACTAATTGAACAGCAGACAACTCGATGAATCAGGGAAAGATCTAACAGAATAGGATGTGCCTAACTCTCAGGAGAAGAGAGGAAAGAGAGGTGACTTAAGAGAGAGCAACGCAGAGAAAGGAAGCAGTTTTACTAGCACAGTGGCACAGAGATAGGCTGCAGAGAAGAAGCCAGACACAGGTGAAGACTGAACCAGCCACGGAATGAGGAGACAGGAGATTAGAACCTATTGTCAAAGTTCGTATGAGGCCTAGCAGAGCAATTTAGGAGAAGCTGAGAGAGAAGCCAGATCCAGTCAGTCAGCTTGGAATTTGAACCGGAACAGCTGAGTCGAATCAGCCAGCCAGAGATGAGAAAGAACTAGAAAGGGTCAGCTTACTCAGCAGCAGGTCTCAGAGGTTGAACACGTTCTAGGCCTAGATTAGATTGTGTGGAGGCTAGAAGCTTCCAGGCATAGGCCTAGGTTAGCAGATGGGGCAGTAAACCTTGGAGTCAACAATCGCATCAGTAAAAAGACACCTTTATACTGCTGTGCCCCCTTTTCTCTTTGCCCCTGGTGTTATAGTATGTACTAAATATTGACAATCTCCTCAGGAGATAACTGGATCCTAGGGTTTGTTTATAATTGACTGTAATTATCTAGAAATGATATGTCTATTCTGGTTTCCTGTTTTGGTTCCAAGACTTTAGTTAATTTCACCATTTTAATAATGTTCTGTGTCATGCTGTATATAATGTTAGAGATGATTTTCAATGGCGTTCCACCACTCATAGTTTGCCTCTGTTTATAAAATTCACTGAAAGATGATTCTTGGCTCTGAGGATGCGGGAGGGTACTTAGAAACCCGGAATGGTGCATTGCAGATTCAGGTATAGTCAGACCTCAACATGCCCGCCTGAATAAATCCGATTGACCTGGAAGGGATGAGGGAGACAGAGCAAGAACATGAGTGATTCCCCTACTCTCGTGGCATCTGCAGTGGTACCGGCAACGCTCTTGTTCCGTGGCAGTGGAGACAGCCCAGAAGAATTAGAACAGTGCTTCTCAACGTGTCAATCACAACCCCTTAGGGGTTGCATATCAGATATCCTCCATGTTAGATATTTACATTACAATTCATATATATATATATATATATATATATATATATATATATATATATATATATTTAAGATAGGGTTTCTCTGTATAGCCCTGGCTGTCCTGGAACACACTCTGTATACAT
Organism: Apodemus sylvaticus; assembly: GCF_947179515.1. Classification (NCBI taxonomy): domain Eukaryota; kingdom Metazoa; phylum Chordata; class Mammalia; order Rodentia; family Muridae; genus Apodemus; species Apodemus sylvaticus. The sequence goes on along the minus strand of NC_067494.1, from coordinate 7,733,517 downwards.
TACAACTCTTAACAGTAGCAAAATTATACTTATGAAGTAGTAATGAAGTGATTTTGTGGTTGGGGGTTATCCCAACCGGAGGAACTGTGTCAAAGAGTCACAACATTAGGAAGGTTGAGAAACAGAGCTAGGCTTCCTTTGTTGAGCTAGGGTTGTGATTCTAGCTGTGTTCCTGCCTGTTTTCAACGCCTGGTATTTGGATGTTTCTAGTAATTCTGGGCCCAACCGACAACCTCAATAAATTTCTGTTCTGTTTCGTTTTGCATACATCAGTGTCTATTGTTTGTATTCAAACTGACTGATCATGTGCTTACATTTTCTGTATATCTGCTTGCATTTTAAATAATTGGTACAAAACCTCAAGCCTTAAATTTAAATTCCTATAGTTGTCTATATTCTTTATTCGGCCTAGTTGCTGGCTTTCTTTGTTTATTTAACAATAGACTCCTCCATTTTTGCTTTCCAGTAGTAATTAGATCAACAATCATTTATTCTAATAACCAATGTAGTGGGATATGAGGACCATGAGGAAAGGAACGGAACAATCGGTGTTGTAACACACACCTGTAATCTCAGCACCGTGGGGGGGGGGGGGGGACGGGACAGGAGGGTCTGGAGCTCAAGGATGGCCTAGAATAAGTGGAGAGTTTGAGGCAACCTGGGCTACTAAGACTCAGTCTCAAAATAACACAAAAACAGAACAAAAACAAAAGAAAAAAGAACCTGTGGCTCCCAGGAAGGAATTCAAATTCCAGAGGAAAGAAAGACAATGGTGGTGGGTGGTGGGGGTGGGGGACAATCAGTAGATCCAGAAGAGGGAAGACAACTAGGAGGTTTCTTTCTTTCTTTCTTTCTTTCTTTCTTTCTTTCTTTCTTTCTTTTCTCTCTTTCTCTCTCTCTCTCTTTCTCTCTCTCTTTTTCTCTTTTTCTCTCTTTCTCTCTTTCTCTCTCTCTCTCTTTCTTTCTTTCTTTCTTTCTTTCTTTCTTTCTTTCTTTCTTTCTTTCTTTCTTTCTTTCTTTCTTTCTTTCTTTCTTTCTTTCTTTCTTGAATAGAAAGGGAGAGCACAAAAGCTAGGCACCAGAAAAGCTGAAGCCTTACCCTAGAAGGGGCCCTTACAGAAGTAAAGCTGGCTGAAGGACTCAGGCCACCTCTGCTACCAAGTCAGAGCAGAGTATCTATCTGGCCTGGCGGAAGCCTCTCTGAAGTGCTGTGGGCGTGTCTGAGGCCTGTGTTTCTCCAATTTGTGAGATAACAGAATCCTCCCTCGCTCGTTAAATTTTAGCTTAAGGGGGTTTGAGTTCATTGATTTTTAAACCCAGGTTCCAGGAGGACTCACGTCCTGGGAAACTGACCAGAGACAAGCCTAGAAGGAAAACTCAGGAAGGGCTCAGACATTTCAATATTTATCCTAAAGGCAAAACGCTGCCTTTCAAGGACTTAAAGACAAGTAGCAACTAGATCACATTTGCATCTTAGAAAGTTTTCAGGCAAAGTAACAGATTTGAGAAAACAGATCTTGGCAGTGGAAGATCAGTTGGCTTTACTAGAAATGCTAAGCTTGGGGAAGGCTGCGTGTCCCATCTATTGCAGGCCACAGAGAGAGGTCAGCAGGATGGACTTTAAGGCTAGCAATTTGGTAACAGCACGGTTGTGAGGTCGAGAGGAGTCGGTAGGAATAACTTCTCTCAGGGATTTATATGGGTAAGGCTGGTGTTCACCTAAGAGAGGCAAGGAAAAAAAAAAAAACCCTTCTGGTGGTGCATTCTGTTTTGACTATGTTGATATTGAGCCAAAAAAATGATCCAAAGCCTTGTGAGATCCTTTGCAGTTGAATCTGGAACTCAGAACATGGGTCTGCACAGAAGCTGTGAACTGTCCTTCAGGGGCAAGGGAAAGAAGTTTGCAAGTGTAAGCTAGTCAGAGAACAGAAACTTGGGCAGTAAGTGGGCCTAGCCAGGAAGGCCCACCCCAAGCTGGAGCTCTTTTTGCCTGGAGACTTAGGAAAAGGATACTTCCAAGAAACAACTCGTTAAAGTCTAAGGAAGAACCTAGAATTCTGTATAAAAACTGATTTTCATTGATAACTCCTATACAGAATAGAGTTCTTCCACCCATCACATTTGCTACACACTGGAATGTCTGCTACTCTACAGCTCTTGAAAATTCAAAATCAGCCTGGGCGTGGTAGTCAAGCCAGGAGGTGGTGGCACTTGCCTTTAATCCCAGCCTTTTGGAGGCGGAGGCATCTGATCTCTGAGTTCAAGGACAGCCTGGTTTACAAAGTGAGTTCCAGGATAGTTAAGGGTGTTACGCAGAAGGAAATGTGTCTCAAAAACAAGCAAACAAAACAAAACAAAATACCCAGTCAAGACCTGCCTGGGCTACCTACCGAGTAAGGCTCTATCTTGAAAACCCAAATAAAATTTAATAATAAATTTAAAGGAAATTTAATGTCCCAAT